>NC_051045.1:29324593-29414593 GCF_904848185.1 Acanthopagrus latus | reverse complement strand
GGGCCTGCAACTTTGTGAGGGTTTACTTTCTGCAGCGTCTTCCTTACCTCAGCTGATGTTATACTGAGAGGGGGGTCGTCAGGTGAGATCTTGAACCTGGCGATGGCGCTGAGGTTCCAAGCGAACCAAGGTGATATGTACGCCCGTTGGTTGGTCAGATCTGCTCTCTACCACACCACGTTCCCATGAGGACCAGTACTACTAAGTGATGAGAGTCAAGGCGAGTTGTGTGTAAGGTTTGTTTTCATGATGTGGGTGGAGGGGGGAGCTAATGCAGAATCTTTAGCTAGCTGAAGTGTTTGCTTTAGGAAAGGGCTACAGTAACATGTATGTCACATGTGAATGCCATCAGACTGACTGACTGAAGTAACACCTGTTTTAGTGAATTATAGCAGGTCCAGCTTGTTGGCATTACATTTGAGAGGGAGCGTGTGTTGTCAGGCAGATGTCTGTCATGTCTGCTGTATCCTCGTCCAGTGGGAGCTGCTGTTCCATCATAGACCTCGCCGGCTCTTCAATATTTGCCACGTAACATCACTTTACAACATAGGATTATTTCAGTGTGTCTTCAGTTTATAGGTCTCTAATGTGAGGTGTGCTAAACAACACTAATACATATTAGGCCTATTGTGGATTATTATGGACTATTGTGGCAGTGGATTATTGCTCTGAGTGGATAATTGTTAACTCTACTGATTTAGTTGCTTCTTGCTTTGCCACATTTATTAGAAAATGTATTGTGACAATATAATTTGACCAAATGTGGCAACATTCCTACAGATTAGTTGTGTTTTTAATATCTTGCTTTGTTTTATTCAAAATAATCATGATAATAACATTTAATATAAAAACAGATGATGAATTTTCGCATTAGTGTAACATAACTCAATTATATAGTGTGAATATTTGCTTAGGATCCATTTTGCTCTGTAACCTGAGGAGTTTTGTCTTTGCAGGAGTAATTCTGAAATATTTTGGAGCTGCAGAGCAGGAAGCAGCATGGCCGCCCTCAGCACCACTGGACCAGGGTGACCAGTTTAAAAATGTTTTACAATTTAAACTTTAGAACCTGAGAGGATCCCCATTGTTTACCTTCTGTTATCATTTTCCATCAGTTCAACTTTCTTGGGTGGGTCAACTTAAGATGTTTGATTTTAATTTGAGAGAGGTTTTCATGCCTCTAGCCTGTTTTCCCCTTAAAATGTAATAGATTGTTGCATCTTTGTGGATCACTGAAAGGGTTAGGAATCTATCTATCATAGTTTGACAAAATAGGGGCCCCAAAGAAGACAGAAACAGCCCTGTCAGTCAGGTTAAGATCTCTGGGATTTTGGAGGCCATTTTGGTGGCTTAACTTCTTTGTCACATTCCTCGAGCCGTTCCTGAGCAGGTTACCCCATGTGACAGGTCCTGCCGGGGGGTCTCTGCCATCTGGGAATGCTGTTGCAGTGGAGGGGTGTACTTGCTCTGTTTGGGTGTTTGTATGTGAAAGAACATCCTCACAAACCAGACCACAAAGTTTACCTGCAGAATATTGGAACATTGAAATGTCATTCTACAACACAGGGTTGTACAATGTAAAACTAGTAGTAGTCCTTTTACGCTTCACAAGTCTCATTGCCTGGGGAAAGAAGCCTCTCTGTAGTCTGGTGGTACAGGAGTGGATACTTCTGTGTCTTTTGCCAGATGGCAGCAGGGTGAACACACTTTGGCTGGGTGATGTCCTTTAGTATCCTTTGCTCACCTCAGACACCTCATCTCACCAATGTCACTGATGCTCTGTAGATGGGATGATCAGGTATGTTTTTCTAGTCTTCTGTAAAAGTGAACGACAACTTGCAACCAGAATTTTACCTTCATAAACTGGCAGTAGACTTGGTTTCTACAATTTTGTCTGCCAGTGGGCAAGTGGTCACCTGCAGAAAGGGAAGGTTAACTTGCTTTCCATTCTATTTTAGACTACAAGATGAATAAACTGCATTGATGTTATTTGTGACTCTGAGGTAAACAGGAATGATCCGGTTGTCTTTGCCACAGTGGTGACAACAATAATACTACTAGAAACCCTGGTTGGCAAAACAATGCTGTTGGCACTTTAATTCTCCTTCTGGTTGGTGATAAAACTAAGTTCTCTGTGATGCTGATTAACAGGATCGTAAAACTGTTCACCTGCTCCACCTCAGCTCAGTGTGTCTTTTTCTCCTTATTTTGATGTATATTTGGATGGCTAAATACCAGTAAAGGTATGTGAGTGGTAGAGTAAGTTTTAGTATTTTGGGTGACCCGACTCTTTAAGTTACAGGATGAAACAATGGTACTGCCCATACTCTACCATAGCATACATATAAATGTTCTGTGAGCACAGTATTATGTTTTTGAAATTGATACACCATCATGCCCAGGAATCCTGGGGAGACCCTGCCATAGGTAATCATCATAATGTTCTGATCATTTCAAATGAAATTTATTTTCATTACAAAACCGACAACAAAAATCATAAATCTCCAGGGACATGCGTAATAGCTCAGTCACTTTTTAAAATAATACAGAACAAATGGAAACCGCAGCATCTGGCTTGCCACCATGATTTTCGGCGGTCAGAAAAAAAAAACTCTCACATCCTTCAAACCTTTTGGTATCTTTTCAAGGATGTTTTTTTTTTAATTCATGATGCACTGAGGTTACTTTCAACATTGTTCTGCTTTAAGGTTCAAAATGAACAGTTTCTTTTCCTCGCTAAAATATTTTGAGTTTCTCCCATATTGGACTGTTTATTGGTGCTGTGACACCTTGTTGTTGTGATTCCTGTTACCGTGCATATTTGAAATGTGACAGTTACACAGCAGAAAACCAGAGGCGGATTTGGACATTCACTTGTCAGACTGGCATTTGGCACCTTCCCTGCTGGGGCGCGGTCACACCAGCATTCATGGTTGCAATATTGCATGCCATGTGTAAGACCTACCATGTTCTACTTCTTTAAATTGAACTATTACATTATTAAAATGCAACTTCAGTAAACCAGCGAGTTTACATTGTTGGCTGAACACAAACTGTCTCTGTTTTTTTCTGACCTTAAATAGGCAATCACACTGCACTGTCAAAACAAAGATAATACATATTTGAAATCTTTAACATTTTATTTTCTTGTGCACAAGACAAGAAAATACAATCTTTAGGGAGATCCATACTAGCTTGTTCAGTTTTATAAAATTAAGCTATCAGAGTAAATCCTGCAGAGAAAAAGAGCTTTGGCTACTGTGTGATACAGTATCAAGTTAATTTTTAGCTGTGTGTTATCCATGAATGCTTTTTTAAATTTCTAGTTTGCCACGAGAAACAGAACCTTCACACTCTGCTAATTTTTAATGTGACCAGACTGTTGGAGGGCCATTCTGAGACGAAAGGCAAAGATTAAAGGATAATTCCAGTTTATTACAACTTGGGTTTTATTCATTTTTTTTAACCATCATTTCTTTTGGTTATATGAATGTGATGACATTGCCATGTAAAATTGATCTGAATTACTACTGTATTTGCAAGTAAAAGTGAAGGTGTCAGTAAAAAAACCTCACCGAATGCCAAATGTTGCAAAACAACTGAAGTCAAAATCGAAGCAGGAAACAAGAATGACATATTTTTGTCAGCTAACCTACGAGTCAGCATTGCCCTGTTTCCCTTGACACGAAGCCTATGGCATTTTTGGGATTTTGGATTATGCAGAAAATAAAAAAGCGAAAAGCTGAAATTAAGCGTAAAACAAACTAAGTTGTGGTCACATGACTTCACCGTCACCACCACAAGTGGCTTTTACACAAGCTTTAACCTTAACAGCAATAGTTGCAATTATTTTCTAATGCCGTTTAAAAACTGTTTTGTTTTTTTTTGACAGATTGATTTTTCTTATCTCAAGAAAACCAGCTTGGTTATACCTAGACAACAAGATAAACAAAAGGCTGTTCCCTCTTTTCACTTATTGCCCGAAGCTGAAAAATGTCAGCTCAAGGAGAACCGATAATAGATAAATCTATCAGACTGTACTTTAATCTTATTTCTTCTTATTTATTTATACACTTGATTAGCCTATACCATTCAAACACTCAACTATGAGGTTATTTTTCCCAAAGGTTGTAGCCTATTGGACAGAAACATGTCTGCTTGGAGTTGATCACTGTATGTAGGACTGTTGTTTCATTCTGTCTTGTCTCTACACAGAATGGACGATTAAATGATTTTCAGCAGCTAACACTGTTATTATTTCCGTCACAGACGTACATACATGGCATAATGGACACTCAGGCCACCTACTCTGGAAAGTCTGTTTGGAAACAAGCACTACATAATATCACTATTGTTATACCTATCTCCTGTGCTAGCCCTAATGTAAATACCCTCATATCAAATAAGTGGGTAAAACATTCAACTGTTTCATTAAAAATGTATACACTCCCCAAACGATAAGTAACGGTCCACCATTTTGAATCTTATTAAGTTGTTTTCTCAAGATAAATGATCTTGTTATCTCAGATCAATGTGCTATTCCTTGATAATGACATAAATAATTTCTGATCTTGAGAAAACAAATGCAGTTGAGCTTGTTATCATGGGAGATTAAGCAAATCATTTTTGACCCATAGAGAGCCAAAGTCATGCCCCTTCTAGTTTGCCCTATGGGACCTTATTTCAGAAAAAGTCTGTATGGTAGAGAATGGAGGAAGACTCATTTGAACTGTGTCATGATCACACATATAGTATTTGTCAATTTAAAAGATTATTTTCAAAGTCATTAAAGTCTGTGAAAATAGGGACAAAGTTGTGAAGTTAGAGTTAGAATAGTTTGTAATAGTCTGTAAAGACCGACTGGTGAACAGATGAGTCTCTGTGTTCACTGAGATGATGTTTGACCGCAGACCTTATTTCAGGCATTTAACTGAGAACCAATTCAATAACCCCAGTGACTTGAGAAGGGTTAGGGTTAGGGAACATGAAGAGCAAAAATGCTAACTTATTTCCTGGTTTAAGGACTAATTCCTGTAGCACTGTATTGTGTCTGTAAACCTTGATTTAATTTTCCTACAAAGTATTGGTTGGCTTGTTGGTTGGTTTTCAACCTGTCTAATCATGTGACTGCTTGTGTTTCGCAACCTTTCAGACTGCGAGGCGACTGTGTTCACAGGTCTCAGTGCACTTATTGCTGATGGGAATGATGGAGAAGACCCAAGCTGAATAATTTGGTTTTACCCTTTAAAGAGAGTAGCAATTTGGAGCTGATTTTATGTCAAAGTGCAGTGTTTTGTAAGTACAATTCTTGGTTATTTATCATCATGAAAATTGTAGTTTGGCATACTTCATTTTTTATGAATTTATTCTTCAACAAAACATTCAGAGAGAGGCCAGTGTGTTCAGTCGCATTTGGCCTGTCTGGATTTTTTATCTGATGCCTTTTTACCTTCATTATCCCTCTATATGTACAAAAAAGGCCAATTCATGATAATTTACTACATGTTTACAAAAAGGGACTTAAGTAAACTTCATTGGTTTGAAAACACATTCAGATCTTTGTGTGAGGAAAAAGGTCAACATTAGAAATACTGAGGAAGCATTTGCAGGAATGATGTCTTTTCAGAATGCAATATGTAACTATTCAGTATTTTCCATCTCATTAACCTGTCTCACCCATATAACCACCATCTTACACATACATACACAGATTCATACCTGCAAATAGAAACACACACACATACACACACACACACACACAGAGTAAAAATGCAATGATCAGGAACTCTTCAGTTGCATTTCAGAGTTGGTTTGCTGTCAATATAATACATACTAACTAGTACAGAGGTCACATTAAATTTACAAAAGATAATCTGCCTGAGGCAACTAAAAAAGCACTGTCAGGTCTCTCCAGCATTGACTGTGAATCCACACTTTTCTCTGGCTTTGTCTCACAAATGAAAATGGAAAGACCAGTTGTTTTTCCTTCATTCCTCAGGTTGTGAGGAAAACAACTGAAAAAAACGATCCCACAGAAATCCAAAGCAGGGTTCACTCAGGTTCTGCAGTAGAAAAGTCACTTTTGTTTGATCTTCACCTTTTCTCCCCATGTCCTCTCTGTCCATGATCACAGTTCTCCAGGTTTTGATGGGAAGAGCAACAAGTCTTCCAGACGTCACTAGTGTACACAGTGTTCTGTTTCATCCTGTTGAATGACTTCAGTGCAGACAGAAGAGACACGTTCGTCTTCTCCTGGTTGCATTGTTTGGACGTTTTGATGGAGTAAGGCCATAATTTTGAAAATTCTTAAACATTAGCGATTCACTGCGGCATGCTGCTGTCAGGTGTTACAGATAGGCCACGGTAGAGCAGCCAACCACACTTTCCCTCAATCTTAAGCACTGTGTCACGTTTTCACACATTCACTAATTACAATCTCCGTGCCCTGCCCTTTACTTCCACCAAACTAAACTTCAAGTTGCAGTTCATTTTCAGAGAGAAAAAGGAAAGAAGCACAGTTAATCGATTTATCTATATTTGTGCAAAAGTAAAGCAGCTGATGTGCCTTCAACTGCATCCTTATTCCTTCACTAGTCTGTGTGTGGTAATGCTGATGATTTACGTCTCCTAAGCTCTACCATATGATCAAATAATATCAAGTCGATATTGACTCCAGGTTTATCTCATAATGTTATGAGCTGGTTGAAAGAAATATAAAAAAAATTCTGTGTCAGCCATTTGGCTCCATGTTGTGATGGGGACATAGTTGTACCCATTAAGTCCTCTAAGTAATCACAGTTGATTTAATTGCTTTTTATCAGAATTCCAACTTAACTCCTGGGGCAGTAAGTCAAATTCAAGTGTTGAATTTATCTCAGTACTTTGACTGAAAAAGTAATAACTCTCTTCTAACATGAGTCTATCCTTATCATCATTTTGCTTTTAAAAACATAAAAATATAAAATTAATTAAAATTAAAATTAAATTTTAAATTTTCCAACATAAATGCCAATTTAAGTGAGTGGACTGGTTGGTGACCGAAAGTTGATCCACACAGTGATAATTAGCTTTTTATATAAAGCCCTGGACTGATGTCACAAGAAAATGAGGCTTTGAAAGAAACCATCCATTTCAAACTTTTAAAATGGCCTTGAGTAAATTAAGTGCACCAGGTAGCCAATGGAAAGTGATTTCCACCACATTCTCAGTATTTGGATGATCTTATTTACACGACTTGCTGGGAAAGGGAAGTGATACTCTCTAAGGAACTTTTTGTTCAACTGCTGATTGTAATCAGACTCAAATTGCAGGTTATAGCAGACTGCTGTTAGTAGACGTCTCTGCTTAATATAAACTGGGCTGATGAGGGTTTATTCTTTGTCTTCAAATGATCAGTGTTGGGCACGTTTTAGTAATTTTTATTAATAGTTACAAGTTACTTTTCTCAAAAGTGAGAGATACTGTGTAACTGAGTTAGTAATGGAATTACTCCACTATAAATGTAATTATTTACCAGGGAAAGTAACTATTGCATTACTTTTTTTTGTATAAATATGAATTAAGATTTTTTTTCTAAGCGGGTTTCACAAGCCAGTTGCATAGAGTAGTACCGGCACCTGCTCTCCCCAGTATTCATGAGGGCTCTGAAGGTGAGTCAACTGCTGATAACGGGAGCATGTTCTCCACAACATACCTGCCTATCATTGAGTTCAGTTCAGTCTGTGGCACAGGTTTTTTTTGAAGCTGGAGCAGAAAAATCCAGCTTTAGCTGCTGGGACAGTTCCATGTCTTCGGAGCTCATGATAGCCACACCTGGCCTGCTGTCATCATCAACAGTGTCAATAACGGTGTTTTTGGCCACTAACTTTGTAGAAGCATGTGGTGCTGAGAGATGCTTCATTAGATTAGAGTTGCTAACAATGGACGTGGACAAACACTTCGCTCTGGGACATAATGAGCACTTCACATGTACGTTCTTGCCTTTTCATCATTGCTGCAGCTCACATCTGCAGCAAGTTTGTGTGTGTCAGGCTGCTGTGTGCATGTTGTTTGTGTGTAAACTGAACACTGCCTCTGATTGGCTTACAAACTCTTATGCTACCTTAGCCCCTCCCTCCTCCCTCACCAAAGAAAATAAAAAACAGCTTTGCAGTTGGCTGAGAGCCAAGTCGGATGACAACAGCGTCATTGAGTAGCTTCAGTTTATAACGTGCCACATTTAATTGTCGGTAAAGGTAACAATGTTGTAACGATGAAAATAGTAATTAGTTAATTACCCATTACTGAAAAAAATAATGCTGTTAGTAACACCGTTTATTTTAACGCCGTTAGTCCCATCACTGCAAATGATGCACACAATTAAAAGCACACATGTATCAGTGGAATTTCTTCAGTCACTTGAAGGGAATCTTTGTGTGTTTTAGTTAACATCAGTGAGCAACACCTAGTGGAGGATTAGACATGGATTATTTGTCAACAAAGAAAATATATATACTTTCTGTTCCCATCACTGATGTGTTTGCTCTAGATGAAGAGATCTTTCTTCTTCATTCAGTGAAAGGTATGCGTATGAGCATTTATATTTCATCACACAATTAAAAAGGGGAAATTTCACTGTCTTTAAACCCAGGCCCTAGATTTACATATACTGGTGTGTAAATGATTCATACCAAAAATTTCAGAATCGGTCCAGTGGATCACCTTAGCTGGAAGCTGCGACAAGGCTGCAATGGCTGCAACACAAACAGATGGTCTGTCTCTGTAGGAATCAATTTCATAATATACACATAGACATAGACACTTAAAATAAAAAACTCCAGCCTGTCAGTTCCAAAAACAAGCACATTTGGCTTTGACAATTGCCCCACAGGATTATGTTGCAGCCATGTCATGATGCCAGCTGAGGAAATATACTTTGACCGATTCAAAAACTTTTGCCAGGTAGAAATCGTTAACTCACCAAACCTTGTGAACATAGGTGTGATGGAAATTTTGTACTTCATGTAGAGACATTAGAACTGAAGTCTAACACAGGCATGTTTAATGTAACTGGTTAGTGTGACCTGTGACCTTGCTTCATGACTTGTTTTTATGATTTATTTTAACAATAGGGCCCATCTTTTAAACTACCAGAATTCCTTTTTAAGATGTAGTCTCACAAGAATAACACCCATAGTCCTGATTCTTAAAGGCTGCCTTTGTTTACTTTACTAAGTACAGGAAATTTATAAAGACTTAGATTGTTGAATAATTTTCAGGCCAAAATGAAATTATAATCTATTATCTTTTCAACTGATTTCTGAATTGGACAGACTGTTTAAACTTCAGCTTGATTATTTTGAAGTTTCTCTCCATGGGTAAATTTCTGAACAAAAAGACAGTGTCTTTGTGTTGTGCCAGAAAATCAAAATTATAAGAAAATGGACACCTGGAATAATGTTGTCAAGAGCTAAAAATCAAACACCAAAAAAAGTGCAGTTAGTGGTCAAGATGCTGAGCATGAATGGCAACGTCCATAGTTCAGATCTTGCATCACTCCTTCATTTTCCTCCCGTCTCTCCACTGGTGTTATACCAAAAGCATTGTCTGGATTTCCTAACTAATATCACATTTTGAAATTTAGACAGACAAAGTTACTATATGATCTTTTTCCTTGTTGCAAATTAACCCAAACATTCTTTGTGTAAATCCAGAACTCTTTGAATCGACCACTTTATGAAGCGGCTTAAATTAGTTATTAGTTAGTTATTTGTTGGTGGCTTTTTGTTTGGATTGTTTTAAACAATGACTGCATTATTACTTGCATGTTTTGTTCTAAAATTATTTCCCTCGTTATCAACATCTGACTCCATGTATGCTGTTGTTATGAATAAAAAATGGATGGTTGGTAGATGGGAATACATGCTAATCATTTCAGAGTTTCCATTATGCTCACTAGTTTATACCCACTGCTTCAAAGTAGCTTGCATTGAATCGAAAGCCACAATAACTCAAGCAGAGACTCTCACAGAACATCTGTTGGCTGCCCTTCGTTTTTTTTTCCATATTCAGATCATCATCTCTGCTTACATGACACAATAAGGCTCTCGTGGCAGATGAGGTTTAGTCCTGCAGCAGGCTGGTAGGTGGGAAAGGAGCCCTTTCTTCAAGTCTTTGTTAAGGAAGAAACAGACAATTGGGTTGACCCCAGCTTGGGCGAAACTCATCCACACAGTGGTGGAGAGGTACCGGTGTGGTATTGTGCAAGCCTTGACAAACACTCTCCAGTAGCAAGCCACTATGTATGGAGACCAGAGCACCAGAAACAGCAGGGTGATCACGTAGAACATCCTGCCAAGCTGCTTCTCCGCTTTGAACTCCTCCATGCCTAACAGGCGCCGATTCTGGTTGTGCAAGTTTTGCCGGATTCCCAGCAGAGTGGGCGGCATTGGACCCCTGCCAAAGCCTGCAATCCAGTTGGCTGCTGCTTGTCCAGTTGCCCCCGGTCCATGGAAGGTCCAGTTCTGACTGATGGCAGGCACCATCTGGACCGGCTTCATCTTGCGGTGTTTGTACTCAAAGAGGAGTAACTTCATGTAGACGACATGTGTGGCTAGAATGAGAACAGCTAGCATTAGCATAAAGCCTAGGGTATCATTAGCCTTGAAGTAGCGATGTTCAAAGATGCACTGGTCCTCCTCGCGAATAAATTTGTAGGTGCCCACATCAAAAACAGGCGGGAAAGCCATTGCCACAGACAATGTCCATACCATGCACACCACTGCCACACATGTCCAGAATGTCATGCGCTTTGAGTAAAAGCGGTGGTGTGCGATGGCCATGTAGCGTGTAACGCTGATGCAGAACAACATGAAGGCGGCATGAAAACAGAAGAGCACTGCCATGAAGGCCACCACCTTGCAGCTCAGCACGCTATAGGTCCAGGCTGAGCCATTCTTTATAGTCACCAGCACAAAGGGGAAGCAGATGGCTGAGCGAATAGTGTCTGCCAGACACAAGTCCAGCAGGAAGTAGTAGGGTGCCTTGTGCAGGGCCCGGTCCCTCAGCACAAGCAGAGACACCACCAAGTTGCCCACCAGGCTGATGCAGATGATCAGCCCCAGTAGCACCAGTTTGATATAGGTAGAGACAGCTGAGGAGGGATTCTCTACTACCATACCTCCTGTGGTAGCCACCACTGCTGCCATGGGCCCAGCAGGCCCTTCACTGCTCTCGTTTCCATTCGCCATCCCAAATGCCCCCCCACCCATACCACCTGTTCTGCAGACACCAAAGCCACCACTCCTCCACCACCTCCTCCGTCTGCTGGTCGTTCCTTCGTCCTCGTGGTTGCTTTCTTTCCGAAGTTCAGAAGGAACAGGGACACCTCAATCCACATTGCCCCATTTCGAGCAGGGTCCCTCTGTTGGAGTATTATGTCGTCTCCCCGCCTGATCCTGGACAAAGAAGATAAAGAATTAGGAACTAACATGGATCTCTGTAATATGTGTCTGTGGACAGTCTTTTCAGTCATCTAGGTAGTACCACAGCAGATCAACTTTTATTGTGAAACGTTTAAGATGTCTTACTGTTTAGTGACTATTTGGCTTTAATAAAGAAATGCTTCTGAGACCTTTTTTTTTATATCCAGGGGTGCTTTCACACCTAACCTGTTTGGTTCAATTAACTATGGAGTAAAAGCAGCAGAGCTGGAAAGAAATCTTCCCCTTTCAAATGTGACAACCCAACGATGTTACTTTGATGTTACTAATGTTACAAGGTACCTTGGACAATAACACATTGAAACAACAGTTCTCACAGTCCCCAGTTTGATGTGTGCCTCTGAAAAACCTCAGTCTGGAGGAACATGATGCCCTTAAACTTCATCCTACCCTTATATCCCAACAAGAATAGGTTAGGTCAGGGTTAAGTGTTAGGGGTAAAGCATGTATTGAGAATGGACCAAAATCTACTTAGATAAAAGTAAAAAATAAATCAACTGAAATGTAATCTTAGTTACTGTGTGATATGGGACAAGAGTGTTAATCACCATGGCTTGGGGCCAAGAATATTATACAGGGCACAGAATAGGGCAAGCACCAAAGAGGTCAACGGTACAACATCTGACTTGTCAAAGTTAAAGTGTGGACTGGGGAGCTGCGGAGATCTCTGACTGCCCTCTCCTGCATGGCAACCCTGCTATGCCAGTCATTAGATTTACTGATAAAACCTTACAAATTCTGAGCAAGCAGTGATCTTGAGGACGTTTCACCTCTCGTCCAAGAGATGTCTTCAGCTCTAACTAACTGGAGGAGAGTTACAGGCTTTAAAACTCTGTGTGGGAGTGTCCTTTAGAGTTGTTATGGACACGTGTGATCTCTGAGTTTCATAATCGTTAGGGCCGCTTATGGGTCGTTGACTTGACCAGCCTTCATGTGGGTTACTAGGGCTAGGCGAGCCCAGGTGTGAATGGTTGATAAGCTGTCTGGTGAGGGAACACAGTACTGCGTTGTAGGTGGGTGATAAGTAATGTCGTAGGCCACTTCCTCTATTCAAAGTCGGTCGTTCCAGTTTGACACAGATGGATTTCTTTACTCCTCTTTCAAACCATCTGTCTTCTCTGTCCAACATGTTTACATTGTTGTCCTCCAAGGATTTTTTTTCTCCTTCAGATGTAAGTGGACAGCAGAGTCTTCTTGCGTTGTGCAATTTGTTTTGGTTTTATATTCAGGTACAGCACAGTTCATTCTGGTTGTTTTGTGTAAGGGCCATCTTCTTTAAGTCAAATGTGAACGTAGGCATGTGTGGACACTGTCATCTCAGCCAAGAAAGCCAGACTCAGAGAAGAAAGGAGTGTCCATGGCTTCACCAAAAGATGCTACTGGTGTGAAATTAATAGTAAATATCAGATACTGAAGATATTGCTTTTGGTACTTACACATTGCAGTCATTTGGCCCTTCAGCGGTTCCTTTTTTTTTCTTTTGTTTATATCGTATATGTGTGTCTATATGGACTGAAACAATTCCTTCAGTGATAGTCATTCATAGAACAAAGAATGGCGTAGCTTGACATGCACATTCCCAGAAATGCAGCTGTGTGCCAGTGACACAGACCCCAAGGAATGTGACTGGTCCGCTTGGAAGCATTACATTTTCAGGCTTCTCCTCCAGAGATTAGTGGCATTGCTGAAATCGGGGATTGTGACCTGTAGTTTCCACAACAATTATACTGAACTCTTAGGCCAGCCACTGCTCTTCCTCGATGATACTCCTTTTCTGGAGCCTCTCTGCACTGCTGGAGAGTCCCTGGGCGAGAAAGAGTGGACAGGCCAGATGTCTGAAGAACAGGCTGTCCCTCCAGTAGCAGCTCAGTGGCAAACGCTGACATGCTGAAACCAAGTTGTTCAAGCCATGTTTGTGTGGAGCCGAGGCCTTCCCTGCAGGCGCTCTACCTGTCTCCTCACTCTAGTCCAGAGACACAGCTGTGGGTCAATGTGTTTAAAGGGCGACGTCAGCTGGCAACACAGATATACCAGCCCACATGTTTCAATGCTGATGCTCACTAGGATGTGGGCCACTAGCATAGGATATAGCATTGGATTGGCTCTGCCTAGAGCAGCTGTGACCTCTCTTATAACACCAGAAACCAAGCTTGTAGGGTGCCATAAAAGTTCCAGATTCCACTGCAGAATATTCCGTTTGAGCGACAGCTTAGTTTGTTTGTTTTTTAAGTTTAAGCACAAAATTATGTTATTTGTCAAAAAGATAAGACATTGTCAAGAAAGATCATAACAAATAATAATATCACCGTGTTTTAAAGTTTAGAATATTGATGTATTAATTGATTCACTTATCTACCATTTCAATCCAGGTTCATTAATCACAAAGCTTGTAATTAAATGTTTTTTTTAATCGCTTGACAGCCCTTAAGGAACAAATTCTTCAAGTTGAAAATCTTTACTGATGCACATTGTGTGATTTGTTGAAATCACAGGCTGATCCAACTTGTTTGAATTTTACCACGGCAACTCATAATTTGACTCAGCAGTCTGTATGATCTCTGCGTGCCTGGATGTACTCCTAACGTCTGGGCATGCTCCTGATGACTCTGTGGATGGTGTCCTGAGGGATCACCTCCCAGACCTGGATCAGGGCATCAGCGAGCTCCTGGACAGTTCATAGCTGGACTTGGCTTTGCCCAATACATGATGCTGCATAGGTGCGCAATTGGATTTAGGTCAGGGGAACAAGAGGGCCAGGGCCAACAGCACCAGCATAAGTAGCCTGCTGGAGGTCATTTTAATCAAACGTCACTTTAATTTGCACCAAATATATATATATATATATATATATATATATATATATATATATATATATATATATATATATATATATATATATATATATATATATATATATATATATATATATATATATATATATATATATATATATATATATATATATATATATATATATATATATATACATATACACACACACACACACACACACACACACACACACACACACACACACACACACACTATATATATATATATATATATATATACACACACACACACACACACACACACACACGGCTGCATCTTAAATTCCTTACCAACATGCTGTTGAGTACGCTAAAACAGAATTTCAGATTTGTCTTGAACCTTAGTATGAAACCAATAGCTTGCAAATTATTATGGTTATACTGTGCTGATATTCCATTAGTTTTTACATTTCAGTTGTGAAAGTCATGGTTTGTGACAGTATCCATGTTGAGTCAAGTGTACATAGTAAAAACAGTTTCTCAAGCTGCTTCTGGGTTGTTTTGTATATCTATTATTACCATAATAATACAAAAATGCAAACAGCAGTTTGTAAACATTTTGACATGATTTGCAAATTTTGTTTTCCCTTCTCCTAAATAACTTATTCAAACTTTGCACTGAACTTATAAATGAACTAATTTTTTTCCCTTCTTTTGCCTTACAGAAAACTGGACTGCTCATATTTTCTACCGATTTAACAAAATAAAAATGTAAACAGAAGTATACATCTACCTAACAGCAGCTACAGTTAACAGTTACTCAGGTGATATGCTGCCTTGTATTTGGGTGCATTATGAATTTGGGAAGTGGGGTTAAGGTTAGGGTTAGAGGTTTAACATATTGCACCTTATTCATTTTTACTAAATGTGAGCATGGTGACCATAGTAAATATTAGAATACATTCAAAACATCAACATGTTAACATTGTCACTATGCTGATGTCAGCATGCTGATGTTAGTATTTAGCTAATAACAACAGTACAGCCTTAAGGCCCTCATACCAGGCCGATGGTTTATTTTGCCAATTCAGCATGTAGATGTGGCAGCTCATCAGTGAAAAAAGTTACTCTGATTGGCTGTTCAGATAAGTGGATGAGTGCAGAAAAAAAAGACACATAGAAACAGAATGGGAAATCCCCATGTGTCTGTTGCTGTTGTATCCTTGAGAGGTATTTCCTCTCACGCAGGCGCAGAATGTACAAGCTTGACCACCTGTTCTGGTCTTTACGGTGTGTTCAAGAGCAGCGTTTTCACCCCCAGAGAGGCAACATGACACAACGCAACAGTTGGCCTTTCTCACAGCGAGTTCTTTGATGTCAGTTTGGTGTGTAGGGGCAAAAAAAGCCTGTGTTCACATAATGTTTCTTTCTGGCAGAAAAGTGCTGGCAGTACATTAGGGAGCGCTGAGTTAAAGCGCTTGTGTGGTGAGAGAAAAAAACTACACATTGGTTTGGAGTGACATTAGCTAACACGATGGTAACGGAGGGATGACCACACAGCTAACAAAAAAAGCTTACAGTGTGTGGGGTGATTCAAGTACAACACTCACCAACAACATTAAGAGTACAGACATTGAGATTTTTCTGTCTTTGTTACGACAGTGTCTGTCTGATGAAGCTCAGGATAGACAGACACAGCCAGAACAAGCTTCTCCTCCATTTATTTGGTCTCAGATGGACATGAGACAAGTCCTGCCCGATCAAATATATGATTGGTTACCTAACAAAAAAAAAAAAAAAAAAGCCATGGTGAAGACCGCAGTGCCTTTCTATATTGTTCAGATTTTAATTTCTTAAGTTCTCGGAGCGGCAGCACAAGATAAGGCTCAGCACTATGAAAACAAGACACTTGTTCTCAAGGTGGATGCATGCTGCTGCATACGCATCTCTCCTCATTGCAAACAACTGAAAAAAGACACTGGCATGCAGAAAAAAACATGAAGTGGAGAGGGGCCCAAACACATCTGTTAGTGTGGCTGTAGACTTCTCTAACTTGGGTGAACCAAACCTTTTAAATGACAGGAGAGGCAGAAACATGTCTGCCTACAAATAAAAGGAGGTGTATAGCCTTCTCATGGTAAAAACCTCTTATGTATGAAGACAAACACCTGCAATATTATGGAAGATGAGGGTGAGCCTTTTGGGGAAATGCCATTTGAAAAAAGCAAATCTGATGAAATCACTTGGTGCTCTTTTAGAGGAAAATGTGCAAAATGCTGAATGATGCCTTGAAAACAATAAAGATGCTTAACAAATCAAGATCAAATGTATCATGCTAACCCAGTGACACTCTCATCACCTGTTTTTATCAGGTCATTTTGGAAGTTCCACTCGCTCTGGAACTGTGAGGGAGGCTGTGTGTCTTGAAGGAGGGGCTTTACGAAGCTGGAAGTTGGTTGGCGGCGGAGGGCAGAGTCATTGTCAGGAACTGGGTAGCAACAGCAGCCCGATACCTCTGGCTTGATGTGGGAGGAGGCGACAAAGCTCACTGGATGAGATGTAGACAGAGCTGGTGTCTGACAGTGGGGCCCAGCATCAGGCCTCCTCACATGGAGCCTTAAGGTCTGATGAGGACTGGAGAGCTACCAGCTGCTGCAGCATGAAGGAGCCTAGGTGGATTAAAATCACACACCACACAGTCTGTATTCCTTCAGGAGGTGGCGCTATGTTCTCTAAGGGGCACGTTACAACAAATGATATTAAATCCCCTGGCTGTCCCAGTGCTGAGAGAGGCCCTCCAGCTGCTAGAAAACCTGTATTATTAATCATCAGCATAACACACTGACCAGTGTATGCTGCTGTAATGCATGCATCAAATATTGGGATGTGCTCTGCATACTGCTACCCCACATCAGATGATCACCCGTGGAGCCTGACACAGACAAAGAACAGTCCCAGTGAGCTGCCATAGTCTGGGCCTACATGAGCCAGAAAGACGGCAGCGAGCCTTATTCCACACATTAACTGACATGCAGGAACGCAGAGGCAGGCAGCGTGACATTTAGCACACAAGGGACCTGTAGGCAATACAAAATGGTAGTCATGTTGTGCTGCTTACCTGCTGTGGGCTGCTTGTCCTCCCCACTATGGCAGGCAGGCCGTTTGTTCCAGTCTGCATGAAATGCGGGCTACAGCGATCCACCTGGCTGTTTCCAGGGAAAATGACTAGCTGGACACAGCTGGTAATGAGACAGACAGCAGCACCTGCGGTGGACTGACAGCTGTGTCACTGGTCCAAATCTTCGCCAAAGGTGTTTGGCAAAGCCTGTTGCGGACTCCCGTTACAAAACAACGGGTTTAAAGAAGCCAAAGCTGCGTTTCCTCTTTTTTCTTGTGCATGTCATGTCTCCCGGTTTTCCACTGAGGCTCGTGCCGGTTGCCAGTAGACCCCAGTCCCGGCGGCAGCATCACCATCCAGAGGGGCTTTGTGGTGCGTCTGGTGTCAACGCTATCTCCAGTCTTGATATGACAGACCCGGGCGGTAGTATCCTACAGTAACATGTGTGAGCTCGTCTCTTCGCGGAGCTGACAGACCCCAGCAGACGCCCTGTGGAGCATCTCAAGCTCGCAGTTTTCGGAAACCCTGTCGAACCGCCGCCGCACTTCCTTTCGCATTGTCCCAGTCAAGCCGACACCTCATGTTTGTTGTTCATGGAATCCTATAGCATGCCGAAACAATCCAAGGGCGTACCGAGGCCAGAAAGCCCCAAGCAGACGGGTTCGGGCTGCGGGATGACACCGCGGCCAATCCTCATTCTGTCCCGCAGTCCGTCAACGGCCAGGCGTCTGCCAAACAGGCGGGTACGGGGGAGAACACAGCGGATGCAGATATCCTAATTGAGACGCCTGCTCCGACGGTGACACGGCCAGATGGACGCGCGGCTTGATCCGGAGCAGAAAGGCATGTCTCGGGACTGAGCGCAGCATCCAGAGCAGCTACTGCTGCTGTTATCAGGGCTGTGTTGAATCGCGTCTGAATGCTCTGTGGACAGGGGCGGCCACCGGGGGGGGGGGTTACATGTCCCCCACTAACCCTTACCTTACAGTGTCGGTGCATATGTGGTTGTCAGGAGTTTGGCCCTCTGTTTGTTTATACCTTGACTTATCTTTATTTTGCTGTCTGTGAATGCAATGCATTTCATTTGAATTTTATCACATATAAATGCATATATGCACCAATATCTCAATATCCCTGACTGATTTTGAGTAGTGCAATTGAATACGGAGCACCTGGTACTTAGGAAGACTGTTATCCAAAGCTGATGTTCACTATAATGGCCACAAATACATCAAAATGTATCTTGTTGCAAAGTAGATATACTTGCTCATCGAATGTATCACAATAAAATACAAGAATACTGGTATGGTATGACAGAATACGTTTAATTCAAATACAACTCATTTGTAAACATTGCATGAATGTTTCTGCACAACTTTAACAAATAACTATGCAAGGGAGTGTAAGTACATTTATGATGTACATGTAGCTTTGTGTAGATATATATCTGTATTTGAGTATGAGTAAATGCAAAATGTGTATGTGTACACATTAGATTTGGGACAATATATCAACATTTTTTCACAGATTAGGATAAAAACACTTGTGAGTATCCACACCTTAGTGACCTCAAAAAGCTGCCTTAGTCTTACCTGTACTTCTGATTTACTCTTACCTGCCACAGGGAGGCGCCTGCATCTCTCCGGTCATTACAAAATCTCAAGCTTGTTGAAGGTACTGTGAACCACTTTTGGGCTTACAAATAATTGAAATAAAATTAAATCACAAAATATTACAGACCAAAAGTCTGATTAACAAAGATACCCACTGCTATTTAAATATAACAGTATGTAAATATGAGATTTACAGCATGAAGAGAGTTCTGGCCATTCACAATGAAAGGAAATCACACAGTGTGTTGAATCATGTTTAGGTCCATTTCACCCTGAGATGAGATTCATGCAATCAGGTGACAGGGAGGAGAAGCATGGACCAATCAGTTGACAACAGTAATGAATGGCTGCTTTAGCAGGGTGGAAGGTACAGTCATACTATGGACCCACCCACCCATGGACCTACACTCACGTCACCATATTCTCTGTCATCCCCATCTCTTCAAGGTTAATTCCTGTGACTGTGCTGTCCCTCTTTGCATCCTCAGTGACAGAGGCCTGAACAACACAAATAGAGAACTATAAAATATAAAAGACATGTCATCAAGTGCAATACATTTGTGAACCCTGGATTTGTTTCATAGTGATGTAAAATGATAAATATTTATTGCACATTGAAAATATTTGTATGTTTTACATAAGCCACAAAATATATTTGTGACCCTTTCTGAGCACATTCATTAATATTAAGACTCATCAGATTCAATAAAAGTGTGCCATGGGAGAGATCAGTGTAGGTAACCCTGTTCAAAACTACATGGGAAAATATTATAAAAACAGATATCCCTCAAAGAATTAGTCTTGAAGGAGATGACAAGGCTTCTCAGGATGGACTCACACCTCTTTTAATACATATTAATTGTTCTGTGCAAGAACTCTGCATTAACCTGAAACACAGCGTTAACAAACAAACATATACAGCCATTTGTTACTTGTCATCTTTCAGGCAAATATTGTACTTCTCTTTCCAAAACATCTGTCTGACAGCTTCAGTTACTAGTTTTCTTAGTGATTTTTTTTTTCATGACCCTCCTGGCCAGTGAAAACCACACATCTCCAGATGTGTTAAATGTCTGTGCTAATTACCACCATTTAGGGACTCAGTAGCACATGCGCATGCAAACCTACACATTTACTTACATCAATCTGCTGAAACATGGCAGGTCATCTAGCTCCAATATGGGTCTGAGATTAACCCCATTGAAAAGATGAGCCCTGCTGATTTCCCACATTATAGATTTGAAGTGACCATGTAGGATGTCCTGGATGTGGTAGGCTGCAAAATCAGGGGTGCATGCTATGTGGCTTCTGTTAGTCAGATCATCATGCGACTGAGTGAATAGTCAGATGAAACTGAGCTGGGTGAAGCGAACAGTTAGTGATGCATGCGCTCTTTCAGATGACGAGTATTGAATTGAAGTGCAGTCAGTAACCAGTCCAAAAGACACACATCTTACTAACTAGCAAGAATGTCTGTCAGTCCTTCTGTTATAACTTTCTATTCACTTCAAAAGACATAGGCATATTAAATCACCCCATTCATCCCACTGAGAATGAGGGTATTAAATGAGTGTGTAATTTGCTTGCTTGTTATGAAATGAATATAATTTGTGGTGTTTTTTTTCTCATGTTATCTTCTTGAGACTCTTGTCAAGTTGTGGCTCCCACTGTTGGGATGTTGTATGTTGTTCGATTCATAAACCACAAAACAATTCTGGAGGTTTACAGCAAAACCATGCAACACTGCTAGACATTCTGCTAAACAATAGAATAGAATAGAATAGAATAGAATAGAGTTACTTTATTGATCCCAGACTGGGAAATTATTTTGTCACAGCAGCAGTGGGTCCACAAAAAAAGAAAAAGAAAAACACACTGTACGTAACAGAAATAGAAGGCAAGATATATACAATGTATATGCACGGTGAAAACTATACTATAAACAATAGTAATCTATACAACTATAAAAGAAATAAACTGTTCCAATGAATGTGCAATAACAGAACCAAATGAGTGTGCAATAATAGAACCACAGGTAACATAAATAGATAAATAGACTTAGACTTAGGATGTGCAGATGTACATCTTATAAATGGAGTAAAATCAGTAAAGAGATCAGAGATCTCTCTGTCAGGCAGAGGTGAGACAGCTATTGTATGAAGTGATGGCTTGTGGCAGGAAAGATTTCCTGTATCTGCTGTTACAACAGCAAAGCTGAAGCAGCCTTTTGGAGAAGGTTCTCTTCTGTCTGACCAGTGTGAGGTGGAGAGGGTGGAGAGGATTATGCAATATGGATAACAGTTTTTTTCAATGTCTTCCTCTCCACCACAGCCTCCAGAGTGTCCGGTTTACAGCCAATCACAGAGCCAACCTTCTTGATGAGTTTATTGAAACAACTGAAGAGAGTAGATGGGGTCTTTTGACAAATGGAAAAATGTTGAAAAAAACAAAACGCTCCATGCAGCTCATCCAGCACAACCTTTCTGGTCTCTGGAGGCCCTGAGATCCCACAGTGATTTGAAAAGATATTGTGTACACCCACATGTGCAGTGGAGTCTTTGCACTCATGTCAAATGGGGTGCTTTACACTTAGCAGCTGCAGTGAAGATTTATGTTGTTGTTTCTTTTGGTTGTTTTTTATTGCTTAAAAGCAATTCTATATTCACTAGTTTGCATTGTTTGTTTACTTTCCATCAACATGTGGATGAGTACATAATGACCAAATTTCAAAGTTCAAATTTTTTGGTGAATTTATCTTATATGGACAAATGTGAAATGGTTTGCTCAAAGGCACTACCTAACTATTGGATTTTTAAGCATGGACAAGCACAGCATCCCAAAAACGTTTACCAATGTATGTTTCAAGAGCCACACCGTGAGTGCTCATGTATACTGCCTTCTAGACCATCTCTACCACCAAGCCCTGCCTTCAGCTCACATGAAGCACTGATTTGTCTTTTTTTTTTTTCTGACACTTCCGGTTCCCTCAAATCAATGGGATTTTGAATGGTTTCACTGTTAGATGCCTCTATTAAGGGCTGTGGTTAAAGTGAAATTCTTGCCAAAATGCAAAATGGGTTTTTGGGAAAGAAGGAATATTAGGGCGGCAGAGTGCAGCCTTTTCTATCTAAAAGGGGCTAGTAATTCCTCGCTCAACCAGTAGAAATTGCTGTGAACACCAGATTATGCAAAAAACCCCAAACCAAAACAAAAAAAAACCCCATCATATACCGCCCAGCACTATCCTTAATTATACCAGCTCGCTGGTCGAATGGTGCCACATATCCTAAAGAGGCGTGACGGTCCAAATCATCACGTATGTGCATCTTCAACATGTTTTTCCCAGAACCTGCTGACTGTTTATAATCATATGGACGCTGTTTTAATGGGTTGTAACTGACATCCTGACCCACCCAACATCCTGGAAAGGGACAAAGTTATGTTTCGCTCTAAATTACACAGTTACATAATCACCATCAGTAAACTGGACACTGTCTGACTCTGTCACTCATGGGGAGGGAGGCTCTTTTCTGGGGGAAAATTCACTGCAGTCTCAGTCTGGAAGCCTGATTATTGTGGTGATTTTTTTTTTCAACACAAACACTTTTTACAGCCCCAGTGCTGTGTTTTGTTTGTCCTATTCAGGTGCCACCCTTGTCCGTGTGTGAAGCACACTTTATAAACACACTTTATATACTATAAAGTAGGGCTGCTGGTCCCAGTGGGGCGGTGATATGCAGGAGCCTGAGAGCCAGAGAGCCTGCAGTTCTCCCATAAGACAATAGCTACCTCGGTTAATTGGTGTTTTGCAATAAATTTGTTCTGACTTACCACTACCTACTGTTTCCTTTTCCCTCCTTTTCACCTGGTTTTATTTTAACTATGTTAAATACGGCCATACAGAGGGCACAACATATCTGGGGGCTCGTCCGGGATTGTTAAAGGAGCTGGAGAAACTTAAGTGAAAGTTTTCCATCTACAGTAGCGGCTGTGGTGAGTACTGGTCATCTGGTTTTCCATTGTTGGGCCGTGCTACTGTGTGAGTAACTACTCCTCAGGTGACAAGAGCTGAGTGCCCAGCTTGGTTTGTTAATTAGCCTTTCCATCGGGCACTCTTTGGTTGTTTTGCCTTTTTTATTTTTTGGGTAATCCTGGGCGGGGATGAGATTCCCTGTCAGAGCCAGGGGTTTCAGGGCCTCGGCCGCTGATGGCAGCCTTTCAAGTCACCTCTAGCAGCTGTCATTTGTTTGGTCCGAGTAGCATGCTGCTCTAATCTAGCTGTTGGCTAGGTGTGTGATTTTTCTTTATCCGCTGTATAGTGAGTATGACGACTTTTGTGTTGAGTGTGTTCATGGCTAATCCGTAGCTAATATATATATACATATACAACATATAACATAAACATATACACAATACACATCAAGATTGATTTACAACAATTTAGATTTACATCAATTATATATACAGTATATACAGTGTCTGTGTGTGTGTGTGTGTGATAATGTTGATGGTGGTGTGTGTGTGTTGACATCGATACGAGAAATAAATGAATAAATAAATAATTAAGAATGAAACAATTAAAAAGAAGTAAACACTGAGTTGTGTTTCTCAGGTACCACTGGCTGTCCTCAGGTCGTGACATGAGATGATGAATTTAGCTGCAATGCTCTCACATTTGGGCATTTCTCCAAGTAAATATGGGAGTTTCTCCATGTCTGTTTAGTTTTCAAATTCAGGGTGTATTTTTATTATTTTGGGAAAGTGTTCATTTCTCTCAGCCTGGTATTTGGGGCATGAGGTGAGGAAGTGTAGTTCTGATTCAACCTCTTGTCTGTCACAGTGGGAGCAGAGTCTCTCCTCCTCTGGCAGCAGCCAGTCCAAAAGCAGATGATCTAAGGCCTTGAATGTTCCAACACACATTTAAAAAGATTTCACCTTTAAAAGTGTTCTGTTTAAAGAATACGACAAACACTAAAACAAACAATAACAATAATAAAAAAGAAATAAACAACTAAGTAATAAATAAACGACTGTTGTATGTATGTATATATGATTTTATCTTAAACATTTTATGATCAGATTCTTATTCTTTGAGATTCTGTCTCTGCTCTTCTATTATGTAGCTATGAGGTTAGAGCAGAGCAGGTGTAGCATGTATTGTATCTCCCTGAGGTCACCAGCAGGGGGTGGGGGTGCCGCTTCTCTCACAAACTCAGCATAGTTCCATCCAGTAGGCTGGGGTGCCTGTGGAGCTGGCTGTACTGCTGGATGTAGGCTGGAGGGTGCTCTGGCTGGTTTGTGGAGGCCTGTGTTTCTTCAGGTGTACATGGTCATACAGGTAGTCCGGACGTAGTATCAGGTGTCAGCATCTGCAGGCTCTCTGTCAGGCGTGGGGAGAGAAGAGCTGGAGGTTTTGCTTCCATGGGTTGGTGGGGTATTTGTAAGACCCTCCCTCTCCTTTCGAGCCCTGAGTTTCATGGCGGGGAAGTCACCCTCAAACTTTGCCAGGTGTCCTTGAACCATGGCAGTTCCATTTTTAAACAGGTTGACCATCATGATGATGTTGTCTGGGTCATTTTCCTCCAATACACTTATCTTCCATCCATTGCAGAGTCTTGTTCTCTTTACTAAGGAGTAGTGGGAGCTGATGACATCCAGCCAGACATAAGCTTCATCAGAGTAGAAGATTAAATTACATGCCCTCCCATCTTTATACAGGTCGAGAAAGAGTGTTTCTGGTTTTTCCTGGAGAACTTATTGTTTATATTTGCCCCTTGCAGTCTTGCTTTTCACAGATGGGGGAAATTCTATTGTCACAGAGCAGGTAGACATAATGATACAGCACTCTCTCTGAGGTCTGTGAGTTTTGATTTATTACAGGAAAGTTCTATTGCTACTGCTGCCACTGATGCCACCGATGGCAGTCGAACAAAAAACAATAATACTGCTCAGGAGCTATTCCTAAGCATGTCTGCTCAAAATCTCAAAAGATTCACTCTGACTGGATCTCTTCTCCATTTGTCCCTCCCTAACATTTTCATTTATTTGTTGACTAAAATGTCAGTTATATTTTGTCACAGTGTTCATAATCATATCTGACTTTTTATTTACATTTTATTTAGTTTTCGTCCATAAAAAAGGTTCGTTGACGAATATTTTTTGTCATAGTATATGTCAATGACATTAACAATGGTCGGCACAAAACAAGTAAGTGGGGGAGAGTTGAAGAAGTTGGTCAGGCGGTATGTTGTAGGGGAAATGCTGCACTTAAACATGGTTGACGCGCCCTCGTTTGGTGCCATAATAAACAAGATCCCTACTTGTATCAATGCCTTGTTTGGCGTTTTTGTTAAAAAGGCACTTCCAATAAAGTGAGTGTTGGCAAAACCAGTTGTCATTTTTATGTTGAGGCGGCAGGGCTGTTGTCAGCACCAGCGGAATGCAACTAATAACGTAACTTGTAATCTAACTTAGATACTTTAAAAAACAAGTAATCAGCAACTAAGTCACTTTTTAAAGGAGTAATCAGTAATCAGATTACTTTGTCAAAGTAGCTGTAGCAACACTGTGAATTACACACCGACCCCTTTGATGAAGACAGCCCAGAAACAACACAGCCCAAAGGTGTTGGGCTCATTAAGACTGTGTCACTGGTGGGTCAGCCTAATGTTAAACCCTAATGTTGTGAGCCTGATGCATGTTTTAGGCCGTTCATCTCCAAAGGTTATGTTTCCCTCACAGGAAAGGTTGAAAGAATGTGGCAATTGCTGAATAGAGGGGTTGCCAGACCGGAAAAGTGCATTCAGTACATCTATCAATTTTAAAGAAATTATTAGTCAACCTGCAATGTATTCATATATTCCCACCTTAAGCATGAGAATGTTACTGTAGTGTTGATGTGATAATGAGTGCTATGTTGACTAATGAGGCAGCTGCAGTGGTACTCCATGTGTTTTAATAGCAGTCATGCAGGGTTCTCTGCAACCCACTGGGCTGGAGGTCATTTGAACACATGTCAGTTGTGCTTGCATGAAAAGCTGCACAGTATGGCCTGGATCACTGCCCTCCTCGAGGCAGTGTCAACAGCTGTGTGCGTTGCTGGAAGCTGGACCCTGTTTCACTACTCGTCTCCTTGAATACAGCAGCGGTACTGTACAATTTATGTTTACATAATTGTCTGGAATATTGGCCCTTAGCAGAGAAAACCATGAAGAATGTAGAAAAACACTGTGTATTTTAGGTGAGCTCAGAGGAATATTGTATTGATTTATTACTAGTGAAACATCAGCTGTAAGTGAATGCTAGATAAGCATCTACTGGAAAGAGGACAAAGGTCATTGATCAGGAGTCAGTGGATTACCGATGAAAGAGAAGTACAGGGTCGAGAATGAAGAATGTTTTTAGTGTTAAATGAATATGCTTCTGAATCTGCTAGGCTAGATCACACAGAGCCTGTTTTCACAGCACAAGGCCTTGTGGGACACAGCCCAAAATTTCCCCCAGAAAATTCAGCAAATTGATAACTTTTTTATCCAATCCAATCCAAATTTATTTGTCAAGCACTTTAAAAGAACCAAAGTTGACCAAAGTGCAATATGGAAGAATAAACAGGACATCAAAAATAAAGGACATAACAGCTCACATGAGGCACAAAATTACATATAAAATACAACAATACATTAAAAGACATAATTCATGAGTAAAAATAAAAGCCACGCAATAAAAGCAATCAAAATAAGAAATTATTCAGGGAGGTTTAGTTAACTTTACTAGGTTATCAACAATATGCACTTATATAGTAACGGTTACTTGCATGGTGAAAAGAGTTTAGAGACAAGATTACTTTATTTAGAGTTAAGCTTACTCGCAACAA
Organism: Acanthopagrus latus; assembly: GCF_904848185.1. Lineage (NCBI taxonomy): Eukaryota > Metazoa > Chordata > Actinopteri > Spariformes > Sparidae > Acanthopagrus > Acanthopagrus latus. The sequence goes on along the minus strand of NC_051045.1, from coordinate 29,387,738 downwards.
CAGGTAGCCACAGTCTCACTGCCACTGCACATTCAAAGAAGAAGAAGAAGAAGAAGTGTGTATGCACAGTAGCAACATTCAGTCTCTCCTGCTCAGCAACGCACCAGTCCAGCACACAGGCCGGGGCGCTGAGGGCAGCCTGCTGACTCCACTTTTGCGCCGTCTTTTTATCCTTTTGAGGAATAATAAGGTAAGTTATCGAGCAAGATTGCCTGTTAATATGTTTTAATTACTTTTACGACTGTTATCTAGCTAATGAACCAAACAGGCATAATGTTGGCCTGTTCAGGCCAAGGTTAAGGCAAGTGTTGGGTGTAACTTTAAATGGTAGCCAGCAGTATATTTTTTTACCTTCAATACAGTGTGGGTGTAGGAAAAATATGTCACGTGACAGTTGAGCCTCAGAGTGTCTTCTCTCACTTATCTATTGTCAGCTGCTTTGCAGAACGACCTCCAACTGCTTCCATGTTGCCATGTGGGTACTGTTCTCCTGTCTATCCTCATGAACCTTCAGCAAGTGACTTACATGTTTCCAGTCCTTTAGTCCTTCCTTATTAAGTCTGTATTCTTTTGGAGAAAACCTTTAGCAGCAGAAGCAGTGCAAGCTATCATTTCTGTTTGAGTACATCAGCCGGCTTCTTTTGATTTTTTTCAGCACTGACTAAGACTCTGTTACAAAAGTCATGTTGACACTCTCCCATCTTTGTTTTTGGGAAATGTGTAACTGCTTTTTATTTGAACTGGTCCTCTGTGAACTAACTCTCGTATCACTTTGTCAGTTAGAAGAGATGTCCAGTCAGCAGGTCTGTTGGTGCCTTTAGTCCTGATGCTGTGTCACTCTGCTGTGCTGAGGTAGAGGGACAGCAGCACCTGATGCTGTGTCACTGGGCTGGTGGTGGAATATGTTAAAAGTGCATCTGAAGAGAGGAGAGAAGTATGTGTGACCACTGGATGTTACATTTTAATTAAAAAAAGATGTCTGATGTGTGCTATACATAAGACTAATATAGACTAATAATGAAAATGTGATGAGATTCATTTAACTTTATTGTCATTGCAAAGCAATTCAGTATAACCAGAGTTAGTGCAGTGTGTATGTATATATATATATATATATATATATATATATATATATATATATATATATATATATATATATATATATATATATATATATATATATATATATATATAAATAAAATAATGTTGGGGAAGCTACTTTGCAAGCATAACTTGTAAAACTACATGTAGTTCAGCCTGGCAGTAGTTTGAACAAACTACATTTTTCCACCCCTGGAGAAATGTAGTTTGTAAAACTACTGCTAAAAAAGTAGCTTTAGCAACTACTTCTACTCATTATACTCATTTAACTCAGTGTTACATAAATCAACATATGGTGTGTGTGAAACAAACTATAATAGCCAACAAAAAATACACATGCCAGAAGAAATATGCCTCTCAACTTGAGAGGAAAAAGTCTAAAAAATGAAAATCAAAATTATAATTATCATGTTTCGTGCCTTTTTTCAAAGAAAAATAAAATAAAATAGGTATTATATAGGTCTTTTTTTAAATGAAAAATATTTCATGTTATTGGTCAAAATTGTAGTTTGTAAAATGTAGTTAAACTACAAAAAATGACCCAAAAAGTAGTTGAATTACTTGACACGGCACAAAACATGAATGTAGTTTAACTATAAGTTACAGCAAATTGTAGTTAAGCTATGTAGTTCAACTACATGTAGTTTAAGTCTCCCCAACACTGGATATAGGAAAGCTGAGGTGTGGAGTATTAACAGTAATACACTTTAACTGCACTTTAACACTGATGTAAACTTTAACAAACATAACCTGTGACACAATGAACTAAAGGCTAACAGCGACCCTATTACAAAGGGGATGGAAAGCTAATAGAATTTTAACTGACATACCAGCAGGAAAGACACCTGTAACATAACACCTGAACAGGCCTAATGTTAACTTTCATAATGTCCCTGATGGGTTTAAGGTGGAGTAACATTAACACACGTCGACTCAGCTATTTACTGATTATTAATGCTGCTATCGTCCACAGTAAGCTAGCAAGCTAACACTCTGCTCCAACAATGGTAACTACAATCATTAAACTATTCATTTCATTCACTTCATCACATTGACATTACTGTACCTGTATCTTCTTCACGTCTTCCTCTTCTTTCCTTCTTTACCTTCACTGGGCGCCGGATGGTTTCAGTTTTCGGACCTTGTAATTCAGCTACAGTATCAGTGAATCTCTCTGCTGGTCTTGGGGTCTCGGTCCAGTCAGATTCAGGCAGCGGGCCTCTCGACCGGCCCCCCTCACAGAGGACAGGTACAGTGCAACGAGCCAGAACCCAGAAAAAAGGCCTCTCCATCATTTAATAGTTTTTGCTATGAAGTTATGTTGCTGTGGGCTCATATAATAATTATTATTTTATCTTTTTCTCCCCCCGTTTTCGGCGCCCCCCGCGGATGACGGCACCCCTAGCATTTGCCTATACTGCCTATGCCCAAGGCCAGCTTAGCTCCTGTGAAGTGAGAGGAATACATTTTTCATCTCTAAAACTGCACTATTTAAGTACAAGTCCTTGTACACATTCTTGTTTGTGATTTCTGTTTTATCTTGAATGTTGCAGTGGAGAGAGACAGTAAATCCAGGGGGAGAGCGGGGGGATGATGGCCCAGTATGGATTCAAACCCCGGGTCTTTGTGGTAAGGACACAGCCTCAGTACGGGATACATTCTCTACCAGGTGAGCTGCCAGAGCCCTTCCAACTTTGCCTATTGAAAAAAAAAGTATTATGTTTTAAATGCAGATGCATTTGGTGTGTGGTTGTATCACATATTAAAGCGGAGTCCAAACTTCAGCATCTGGGGTTTGATTTGGAAGGAGCGCTTTGGTGCATGTGTCCTCCTTTCTCCCCTTCTCTCTACTGTCACTATAAAATAAAGCAGAAATGCCTAAAAAAACACTTAAATGTTTTCTAGATTAATATAGTCCATTGGCTGGCGTCCAGCGGTTAGCATCACAACTTAGCGAAAATCATGGCAGTGAATATTTTGTTCACTTTTACAGAGTGTGCTACTGACATCTGTCCAGTGCCATTGTTTGTGCTGGACTAAGCCGCGATGTTAAGAGCTGAAAGCCAGCTACTGGACATACGGACACAAAAAATATATTGATCATGTTGTCTCACAACGAAACTGACACAGAAAGAGTTAGCTCCCAAATCGTCAGAGTATTCCTTTAATGCACAAGGCTGGAAGGCCGTGTCGGCAGGACAGATGAAATGGTGACAATTTCGAATTGACAATTTACAATTCCCTGTTGTAATGTAATGTTTTTGTTTGATTTCATCACAGGATTGTGATGCTGATGAGACCTGGGCACAAGTATCTGTTTGGGTGCTGACTGTTGTCCATGAAGATGTGCAACTCACTCCAAATCAGCTCTGTCTTCACCCATTGTCTACTGCCATCTTTGTTGAGGGAGGTATTGTAATAGATAATTTCCAGAACCTACCCGAGGCCCTACTTTGCCTCTTGTTTGGACTGTCATATGCTTTACATTTGGACTACCCTAAAGCCCTAAATGAAAAACACTTTCGGCTTCATTCAAAGACAGATGCTTGGCTTGGGAGAGAACAAACTCCCACCAAAACTGCAAAGTCTTAAAAATCCCTTATTGAGTTTGAATGCAAATGTACAAGTGGTGACATTTGGCAAATCTCACTTGTTCATGAGTGGATTCAGTTGTTTTTTTATGTTCACTCCACTCCACTCAAGTTGTCAGCCCATGGGTTCATCAGCAAGTTACTAGGGGCTATAGATGTATGTATATTCATTCACACATACATGAGATCCACTGCCAGTCATTACCCTCTCAGGTTTTTGCGCATATTGAATGTCGCTTTGCACTTGTCGGCAAGTTGAAAAGGAAGAAAAATAAATAATTGATATAATACAATGTTCAACTGTGGTATAACCTTGATTTATTATGTTAATTGTTATTCAGATTATTTTAGGAGATTGGAACCTGTTTTTTCATTTCTGTGTATATATATTTGAGGCACTTACATTGCTGAAGTGACACTTACTTGCTTTTTTTCAATGCAATTGGTTTGCATGGTTTTAGCAAGTGCGTCAGATTGCTGTTCAAGTAAATATAACTCAGAAATGCTAAGTTACTCCAACTTAGACAAGTGTGTTATATGGACTAAACACAGAGTACATTTCACATGCAGTGATTTAGTAGATTAAATAATAGTAATTCTATACTAAATTGAGAGTACATCTAATGTAAGTTATCAAGTACACTTTACTTGATTGTTTTAGTTGCTTAAACTCATTTGTAAGTGTACTCGACGAAGGAAGCACTAGTTAGTACGAATTAAAATACTTAGTTCTCTTTACTTGTGCAATCGGTTTGCATGCTTTTTTAAAACAAGCTCAGCTCTGTGGCACTCATGTCTGACAGCATGAGTCATGTCATTTAGCCAGGGCTCAGATTTAGTTTTAGGCTGCCTGGATTTTAATGGAGCCACAGTATCTAAAACAGTTTGGCAGGTGGAGTGAAACCATGAGCTAAGCTCCTCTGTATTGCACACAGACTCAGGAATGATGGAGTTGTGATTGAAAGCAACTGAGAACTGAACAGCAGTGGACGGGTCAATAATGTGACAGCGCCAATGAGCAGCGTGAGATTTCACTGTACAACAGGCAAGAGCAGCCTCAAATAATACAGGCATATGGTCAGAAAACACATATCTCTAGATTAAAAAAGGGCAAACCATATGATGAGACAAGATCAAATGTGTGTCCATGTTCTTGTGTGGGTCCAGACTAGGGTTGCCAACTGTCCCGTATTAGCCAGAACGTCCCATATATTGGGCCTAATTTATTTGTCCCTTACATGACCTCTCTTGTCCCATTTGTTAACTTTATTGACAGCTACACTGATCTAACCACTGACTGATACAATAACAGCAGCACTGATCACAACATGATGAGAATCATCGACGACACCCATCATCATCTGATCACAGCCCCATCTCACGCATCAGTATATGTTAAGTAAATGCGACTATTCCTCAAAAAAAAGAAAAGAAAATTACAGCAATGTGTGACGCTGCTGTGTCAACTTTGAGTACGTAAATAGGCTACGGATTAAACTACAATGGATAAACCTGAAAAAAAGTAAAGACTGTGCAGCTACAACAAACTATGGGAAGTTAAAAAGATGTGGGTTAAGCACGTCAGCAGTGACTCAACAAAGCCTTCTGTGCTTTATGTCGCCGGGAATTTTCAGTTGGCCATGGAGGTGAGAATGACTTGACCCAACATGCCTCCACAGAAATGCACAAGAAGGCCATACTAGCTAAAGGTGCAAGCAATATTGGTGCATTCTTCGGGGCGGCTACTGTGGAAACTGACAAAATAGCGGCAAGTGAGGCCTCATACGTGTATCACACTGTTAAACATGGACTTAGCTACAACAGCGCCAACTGTCTTGTTAAGCTAAACAGAGCATTGTTTCATGACTCAAATGTTGTGAAGAAGATGATCTTGGGAAGAGCGAAAGCTGAGATGATCACAATGAATGTTTTAGGACCAAAGACTGTGCAGGATATCCTGAATGATCCATCCTTGACTGAAGGTGAACCTGTGTTTTACTCAGTTGCCTCCAATGCCTCAAACAAGGGAAATAGAAAAATGTTTCCAGTGTATGCGAGATATTTTTCTGTGTGACTTTTATGAAGATGGTGATGAAACTGAAAATCGTATTCATCAAGCTCTGATGAACTGCCTGAAAGAGTATGAACTGGATGTATAACACATCACTGCTTATGCGGCATATTACGCCAATGTAAACTTTGGAGAACGCTACTCTGTTTACCAGTTATTGAACAGTGCCAACAGTCGCATTTTGAAAGCTAATTGCCCGGCTCACATTTCTCATAACACCTGGAAGCACGTCTGTGATCAGCTGTCAGTGGATACTGAGTCACTGGTTTTAAAGATCTACAGCCACTTCTTAGTATCTGCTTCCAGAAGAGACGAACTGTGTGTATTTTTTTCTTTTGGTGACATCAAGTGGTGTGAAATTCTGTGTGCGATGGCTGTCTCTCCATCCAGCTGTTGATCATCTCCTACAGAGCTGGCCAGCTCTCACCTCATACTTCAGGTCCCTTGGGGAGACCTGTCCTGTTTATCTGAGGAGGATTTTTGAGGATGAAGAAAAAACTGCAGCTGCTGAGATTTATCTGTCCTTTATCCACAACATGTGGTGTTTTTGACACACTCATTAAAAAGCTGGAGGAAACAAAGCTCTGCATTACAGATGTGTACGGGAAGGTGGGAAAATTCAAGGCGAAGATGCTTCAGCGGAAAGAAGACAGCTTTTTTGGATACCAGACCAAGCAGCTGATGGAAAAACAACTGTCAGCACAGAGATCAATGCAGCAAAAGGACTCTCTGAAGTTCTATGACTCTGTCATTGCATACATTGACAAATGGTTTGATTTCCCATCAGAAAATGTGATGATGAAACTGAAACTGATTGGCCAACAGGAGGAGCTCTCCTTCACTGACCTGGAGCAGGTGGTTGCCCTCGAGATGACAGAAAGTGATTATGGACCAACTCTATGAAGAGTATTGTGCTAGCAGGGAGGAAATAAAGAAAGCCACACAGGATACCACAAAAGACCACCAGTGAGAAGTTGCAGTTTTCCAAAACCTAGGGAAAGCCGACTTGATCAACATGTTCAGGATTGTCTCATTTGTCCTCAGTGTGCCAGGCTCAAATGCCTTTGTAGAGAAAATTTTCTCTCTGATGACCATTAAACGGTCAGACTCAAGAAACAGATGCAGCACAGAGCTGATCAAAAATGAACTTCAAATATCTGTGAACTTGTCATGTAAGGACTTTTCTCTGGCTGCACAAAGGACAAAAGACTGCTTGAATCGGTCAAGAGCAGCCAAAAATATCCATGGAAAAACTAGAGTTGGTGAGCAGAGGTAAGCCACTCTTTTCCTCTGTTTCCTTGTTTAAATGTTTTGTTTTCCAACTTATATATAGTTTGAGTGAATAAGAATGTGAAGCATTTATTCCCCACCCCGGTTTGTGCACACAGTGGGTGCATGTTCTGAGTCTCTGCTATTTTATTCCTCTGCAAAACTGCTATCATTATGACAGATGCCTTAAAACAATACACTGTATATTCACACACAACCATACTCACATTGCTGCTGCAGGCCACCCTTTGTCCCTTATTTCATAGTGGCAAAATTGGCAACCCTAGTCCAGACACAGATTACACAAGATTAAAAGAATCAATGAGATTTAAAAAGCCCTTTGCCATTGGCTTATCAGGACAACACACATTAACATTAAAATCCCCCAAAATAAGAACACAGTCATATTTAGGCATGATTTCAGCCAGGAAATCAGAAAAGTAATTTAAAAAGTCCTTATTGTACTTTGAAGGCCGATAGACCACAGCACAACACTGTGTGAGAGCAACCAAGCTCAAATAAGCTCAGTTCAAAGCTGGTGAGAGAGGATGACAGCAATAGCTGCCTATATTTAAAATGACTCTTATATACAGCCGCTATTCCTCCTTCTCGGCCCGACGTCCGCGGGGAGTTAAAATAGCAGCAATCATGGGGTAAAAGTTCAGTGAAAGCACTGGACTCACCAACACTCAGCCATGTCTCAGTCACACAGAGGAAATCTAATCCTCGGGACGTGAAGAAATGCTTTAAGACACAAATCTTTTTCACTGGTGATCTAGCATTTACCAGGCCAATCCTGGCAGGAACTGGCAGGTCCACGGTGTTGGCTGCCCAGGGAGCCCGACACAGAGGCTGCAAGTTGCTGCGATTCACCCGTGCCAACAGGGACGAGGAGAGCAGGGGCTGCCGGGCTGCAACACCTCTTCCGGGCTGATGACAGGTACCAGCCAGGCGTCGAGAGGGTCCAGCGAGCGCCGAGGAATAACGAGGCTAGGCTCGGCTCCAATCTTAATCCAAGAAGGCGCAGAAAAGCACACGAGACGGGCCTTCAGCCTCACAAGCCGGCCGCTGCGGGGGCGCTCACGCCGAGAGGGTGGGCCAGGGCGTGGCAAAGGTGAGCCAGGACCCTCGTTAGGAGCGCCACCATCACATCCACTAGCATCAAGTTTTACTACATCGTCAGAAAGTCGAAGATCCAGCAGTGTTTGGCAATCATACACCATCTTGTCACTCCAATCTCATTAAACCAAGTTTTTATTATGTTTCATTGGTATCGTGCCACTGAGATTTCAATGTTTTCAATGATGGTTTGAAAGCAGCAAAAGAATGTACACATATTAATGGTTGCTCATGATGTAGTAGGGTGTAACTAGACATAGTCGGAAATAAACTGCCCAGCTGTGACTCAACACTCTAGAACCCAGAGCCTCTTATGAACTGTTTGAACTCTATGGACTGTTACAGCAAGTTTTCGTAGTGGTCAAAACATGTAATCACACCTTCATGTGATTTACTATGGTCCAAAAAGACTTTCCCATAAGCTTTGTGAAATTGCAAGGTCTTCATTGTTATTACTGTACGTATAACCTGAATGCAAAATTTTACCTTGGCATCCAAGACTTCATGTAAACAGAAATTGTCACCTCAAAGTAGAAAACTGACAGTTTATGTGCAAACTTGTTTATTTCTGTTTCCAGCTGTACTTGTAACATTTAAAGATATAGTTAAACTATTTGGGCCAACCTATCTGACGTTTCTACTGTGCTTTTTTATGCACTGGGTTGCTTTGCTAGTTGCTTTGATATCAACAGCAACAAATCTGATGCTAACTGCTAGTTTGTGTTAACCTAAACTGTCAGTATCAAAGTATCAAACATGCATTTTAAATATATAAGATGTATACACTTTGAAGTTTTTTTGTGAAAAAAACACTGATGTGTAATGTAGTACAAAAACAAATGATATAATGATAGTATTTTAATCTTTTGGAAGATATCTGTGTATACTCTGTTACCCTGTTGATAATAATGCTACTGCAGTACCATTATAGAGAAAGTGAATTTCAGGCAGTAAACATCTTGACTTAAAATTTCTCACTTCTTGTCTTTACCTTTTTTTTTACTTCTTTTATTGACACCAAGTTGAAGTAAGTTAAGTCTGTACATTTCACATTTCACCTTCACATTTGTGATTTGTCTGAAACATAGTTGCAGCATTTTCTGTGTTGCTAGTTGCCATATTCAGACCAAGATCAGCTGACTGATCTGAAACACATGCACATTCATAACAGCTTTAGTCATTACTGTCATTAAGCAGAAAAATATAAGTCATTCTGTAAAAATCTAAAGGTTTGTTAGCATTTCTAAACAACAGTCTCACATTTCCTCAGCTCTTTCCTCAAAGTGACAATTTTAGGTTCTGAAATAGCTCAGAGAACATCATTAATTAGGTTGAAATTAACATGAAACAAACATATCTAAATAGATACGTCAATAGATGTCATATAGGTGTCAACATTAACTGAAAATTAGAAATTGAAGAAGCAATCATGGCGAGATAATCAGTTAAATAAACACACATTATACAAATACAAAATGTGTGAATAATTACAAAAAAATGTCAATTTAACAGAAGGATTGTGACTAATAAAGTTTCAATAACAAAAAATAAATATGCAAATTAACCAGATATTATCTTGTCTTTCCATGATTCATTCATTCAAATGAGACACTTAAAAAAACACCTAACCTGATACTGCGGTTTATGTGGGAAACAAGTTGTTCAAATACATCAATCTTTATCACTAGCAGGGCTACTACTGATGGAATGTAGTACAGAGTATTTCCATTTTCTGCTACTTTATACTTCCACTCCACTATATTTTGAAGGCAAATATTGTACTCTTTACTCACTACTATTTCATAACTTAAGTACTACCTACTGTGCAGATTACAAGCTTCATCAAAGCAAAAGTAGCACATTTTAAAATTAATTTACCTTATCGACAATTCAATAAAAAAATAATCAGTCAATCCAGACTACACAGTACAAACCTGTAATGTATAGAATATGGATATTATAATATACTTTTAATTGATACCTTATGCATTTGATATCAGTCATTTAAGACTTTTACTTGGGTACCCCTCTGTCAAACAGTAGTAAATTTCATCAAGTCTGCATTGGTCATTTCAATGAAGATTATACAGATCTCACAGCAGGCCGGGGCAAGATGGAGCTGTAGCCTCACCAAGATATAACGGTGTTACATTTGTTTTCTTGTCTAATTGTACAATTTACTTTTTTAAAATCCTTTTCTATTCTTTGTATCTTGTCTGTTTTCTTATAGCCTTATGTTGACGGATATCTGATATGTTGTCTTTACTCGTTTCAAAACAATAAAAAATATTGATTACAAAGCGACCATTAACACCTGGGCTCACCTAGCCCTAGAGACCCAAATGAATGTTGGTTAAATTAACACCCCACAAGGGTGTTTTTGGCATGACAGCCAATTCAAGACTCATAGAAGGCAGACTTTTTGCCTCCCGTTTTAGTAAGTCTTTGGGCTTACTAGAAGGGCACAACTGCGGAGGGATACGGAGGTTCTACGTTGACAAAAATGTAGTTCCAAAAGAAAGGGCGGTCTGACTGTGATGTAAAGCGGTGTGAATTTTCTCTATACAACGTACACTTGAACTGTTGTAGATTTTTTAGGTGAGTCTTGTTTTAGGCGGTTAAACTTCCCCTTTTCTCTGGACCCCGTTCACTGCAGTACAAAGCTGAGTGTCTGGGCCGGAGCGGCTCTCTACTTGTCCACACTGAGGCTGCTCTGATCGGTCATTATGGTAGGGAACAGATTGACTATAGATATGTACTTTATATGACCCCACTTCAAAAAACAAAACTATCCCTTAAGTTCTTGGGGTTAGCAGCCAGGGAATTTCACCTGATCCTGAGAAAGTGGCTGCTGTTGCAGATTGGCAGCCCCCCAGCACTGTAAGGCAAGTTTTTGCATTCCTTGGTTTTGTGGGGTATTATAGGCGTTTCATACAAGACTTTGCTAAGATAGCTAAGCTCCTTAATGAACTCTTGTACTGGTCACAGCCAAGAGCGATGCTCACTCTCTGTTGAGTGGACTGAGCAATGTGATGTGGCTTTTCAGCAGCTTAAGCAAGAGCTTCTCCAAGCCCACATTTTATCATATAGTGATAACACACTGCCATTTATTGTCTACACTGATGCCAGTAATCGTGGGCTAGGCACTGTCCTGGCTCAGGAGCAAGATGGCTTTGAATGGGTCATTGCATATTCCAGCAGGAGCCTTCACCCACCTGAGCGTAATGATTACAACGACAGTTCATTCAAATTAGAGTTTCTTGCTATGAAGTGGGCAATAGTAGAGAAGTTCAAAGACCATCTGTGGGGGGCAAAGATTACTGTAGTGACAGATAACAACCCCCTGGTGCACCTACAAACTGCAAGCTTGGGGCTGCAGAGCAAAGATAGGTTGCACAATTGGCCAATTACTTCATCAGATAGGACAACATCAATGGTGATGTTCTCTGTAGGCTCCCTGCTGTCTCCACAGGCACTCGTCAAGTTGGAGAGTGGACAGAGGCAGGGAAACTTGTGAGTGTTGTTGAAACCCCGACAGTTGGGGGTGGGACCCAGATGGAGGAGGGTGCAAACTGAAGACCCTACCCTCTCTAAGGTGAAAGAATACCTGGAATGAGGTAGGCTACCTAATGCTACAGAGAGGCAATTACTGGCTTTGCCCTTCAAGAGACTATTGAGCCATCGGAAACAATTAGAATTAAAGGAAGGTGTTGTGTGCAGAAATGTACAAGATTAACAGATCCTTAACACTTTAAAGCAAATTGTCACCCCTGCTGCCCAGGCTAAATCACTATGTGAGGCCTACCAACAACAGGCAGGACATCCAGGGCTTGAAAGGACATTGCCTCTGCTAAAGAGGAATGTACACATTTGGATTCAAGCTTGCCCACGCTGTGTATTGCATAAGGATAGGCCACAAAGTAAAGCACCTTCAGTTCCCATCATACCCAAAGCACCCATGCACATTGTAGCTGTTGATTTTCTGACTCTAGGTCCTCCCACATACAGATGCCAAAATATATCAGACATGACAGATATGTTTTCTAAGCTTGTATTGGCCATCCCCACTCCAGACCAAACAGCCCTAACAACAGCCCGGGCTCTATGGACTCATGTTATCCAGCCATTTGGCTGTCCTGAAGTGCTCCACTCGGACCAAGGCCCTAACTTCGAGTCGAGGCTGATCAAATAAATGTGTCAAATCCATGGGTGTCGTAAAAGTTGGACCACTCCCGATCATCCAATTGGGAATGGGGCCTGTGAGAGGTTCAATCAGACTCTCCTGAACCTCCTTGCCACCATGGTAACTGAGAAACAAAACAGATAGTTGGAGTACTTACCTGGGCTAGTTCAAGCATTTAATAACAAGGAGGAACAGCTGTATGTTGTGGTTAGTCGGCCACATCTGGAGCACCCAGTGTACTGCATCAGGCCTGAGGGCAATTAGGGCCCTGAGCATTCACTTCTCTGCAACCTCCTCCAGGAATGCCTCCATTACTTGCCCCATAGGACAACTGTGGCTGACAACAGCCAGACAAACAACACCTACAGGCCTCCCTGGGGACTGATGATGGCAATTGCGGGTGGAGTCCACAGTGTCCGGAGATAGTGAGTGCAGGCGTGTAACGAGAAGACAGGTGTGCAGGCAGGCAGTGTGGGCGGTGTGCAGAACAGACGGCATGGTGGAGCCAGGATGGAGTACGGCGGTGGAGAAGACTGTCAGACGTAGAGACGAAGCCAAGCAGGATGGTAACCAACTGCGGCAACGCGGAGCAGTGTTGGGTAGATATTGGAGCAGAGAAACAGAGATGAAGCCGGATGGGATGGTAACCAACAGCAGCAACACGGAGCAGTGTTGGGCAGATGTTGGGGCAGAAAGAGACAAGGGGGGGAAGTGCCATCAGACTCGGGGAGGGGTGATGTTACATTTCAACATAATGCTGGGCGGTATGACCAAAAATGTATATCACGGTATTTTACAAAATTCCTACAGTTTCACGGTATATGACAGTATTTTTTTTTCCATGCATAATCAGGTGTTCACAGCATTTTCTACTACTTGAGAGAGGAATTACTAGCCCCTTTTAGATTGAAAAGGTGGCACATTTGCTGCAAGGTATGAGAGAGGTGTAATTTTCCTCTCTCAACCAGTTTCTCATTCCTTCTTCCCAAAAAGCGCCACTGAGGTCGGCGCAAACATGTGACATGATGTGAGGCACGAAGTTGTGCGTGAACAGTGACATACAACATATGCATCATAAGAAATGTGGCAACACTTCATAGATTTACTTAATTATAGACCCGCGGCCCATATTCTCGCCTCCTCAGTCAAACACATGCCAATGTTAAACCCCTGCTATTCAAGGAAGCGTGTGGCGGGGCGCCTTGCTCCCTGTTAGCTGCCTCAAGCAACAGACAGCTAACAGGAAGCATGTCGAATTTGTCTTCAAAATAAGAGCTTTATGTTGCACCCCACTGGAGTTTAGAACAGGGTTCCTAGCGGGGGGCTTTTACTTTGAAAGTAGTGAGCATTAGCAGCTAACAAGCAGACAGCTACAGAGACCGAGGAGAGCTAGCACCTCCCGGATCCCAGCAGCTTTCCAGTTGCTTATCTTGACGTCTGCGGATGAAGTGATGAACTGCAATGTCTATCCTATCAATCTTCTCCGTAAAATTCGTATTCGGTATGAACTGGTATACCGCCCAGCACTATTTCACCATCACTTTCACTTTCTAATTTAAGTTGTTTCCAGACTGCAGACATTTTATCCACAGGTTTGCCAGAGTAACATTATGACATGTCGTAAAAAAATAAAATAAAATCAGGCTTGGGTCCACGTTCAAAAGTAGTAGTATTAGTATTACTGCAATCAACCACTCCACCACGTAAGGGTAGTAAATACTAAGCTGTTATTTTTCCAATTTGTTTTGAAATATTATAGATCTGACAACAATGATATAACATCCGATTCCGATTGAGTCTGAATCCATGTGATTAGCCCCGATTTCTGATCAGGTGATTGGATCAGGACATCCCTATCTAATACTGTTATGCTTTTCTGCTAGAAATGTGTCCCTGCAGTAAAATCACTTTTCTTTTGGGGGGGGGGGGGTGGTAGGGGGTAGGGGTTATTTTACACACAGCTTCATCACCTCCTCAAATACTACTTCATTACGAAAGAGTCTAACTGCCAAATACTTTGAGTATCTCCTGATTGAACTTATAACCCACGTACCATGCAGAACTGACTTTCCTCCCCAGACAGTCTCACAACCATTCACACCTGGGCTCACCTAGCCCTAGCAGCCCACATAAAAGACTACGACCCACAAATGGCTCTAACAAATCCGAAACTCTGAGCTCACGCATGTCCTTAACAACTCTGTAAGGACACACCCAGCAGAGTGTAAAAGCCTGCAACTCCATTCTAGTTAGTTAGAACTGAATTTGCCTCTTGAATGAGAGGTGAAATGTCTACCAGAAACTGAAACAAGTCCATTTGCCTACAATACAGCACTTAGAATTACCATGACCTGGATGACTGAGAACCTTCATCAACCTATACAAGTTTTCACAACAGTGTATACCTCAGTCAAATAAGTTGCAGCAGCAAGCCATCTATGTCCCTTAAGTCAGTACAGTCTCTTACAGTCTGGTTGAAAGTTGCTCAGGAAGTTCCAAATACAATAATATAATCAAAAAACAAACTAGCATGTACAAAGGGTTGATAACTCTCAATGAACTCATTTGGTGTTTAAGTAGTGCATCAAATTTCCCGAAAAGATCAGTCAAACAGTATTCTGTGAGGAAATGTAAGAAAATGACAAAAATATGCAATCGCAAGTATCATGACATGACAGAACTGACGTAAATGCTCTAAAAGAAGCTCAGAGGAGGTTATTGGACTGCAACACTGCATCTTTGTCTCAACTTTCGCTTGTCGTGTTTTTGGAGGACTAACAAACTCAGTCAGATTTCTAGATAAGACAGCAGCTCCATCCAAAATGTGATGAATGTTGTCTCAGACCAGGCTTTCCCCAGAGGGTTTTACAATTATCTACAAAACTCACATGGTTCATGTAGCCAATGACATTTCAAATTCAGTAATATGTAGTTAATTACAGTTCTTAAAGCTCTAAAAACCAGAGTTAACTGGCAGTTTTGCAGTTTTATGTAGCTGAATATGTTTTTCTCTTTAAATATGGCTGTTTTTCCACACAAACTAGTTCTAACTATTTTATATGCACATAGTGCAAATATAATATATGGCAGGTTTGTTTTTGTATTAAAACATTTCGGCAAGAAATTCATATATCTTAATACCAGAAGCAAAAAGTCAGCTTACAATCTTTCAAGGAGCCCAAAACCATGCCTGTACTCTGAATGGTTCATTCCAGGACTGACCCAGTTGTGACCATGATGTTAATGAGGGACATCTGGTCAAAAACTCCCCGCCTCCACTGGAACAAGAATACCTCTACGGAGAGAACGAACAGAGAGTAAGGTGGGATATACTGTAAACAAGTCTGCGACCAATGTGATGTAGATGCAGCAAAATGTACAATATTTTTGGTTAAGTTTGAACATATTGTACATTTAACCATTTTTACAATAAGCATGTTATGATGCAGTACAAATACAGTTCTGGTGGTAGTAGGGTTTGAGTGAGAGACATATAAAATCATGAAAGCCATCAAACATGATCACACTGACTTATTTCATTCTGTGTGTGTGTGTGTGTGTGTGTGTGTGTGTTTTTAAAGTGGCCTCAGCATTAAGAAATGTGAGTTTGCAATTGTTAAAATACTTTTGAATGAAATCTGTTCTCTGTCACAGTTTCTTTTCACACATTGAAAACAGGCTTTGGAAAACATTTCACAGAAGTGTAGACACTGAGTTCTGTTGCTCATGCACAGTGTGAAAACATGCAGATGTACAAAACCTCTGACTTAGGTCACCCTGGGTTTGCTGGAAAAAACTAGAAGCACAGACAGCAGAGGAGGTAGCAGTTATGTGAATGTAAGCTGGTAAAATCTTTGAACTTTCCATCAGACTACAGACACACCAAACTCATCTCAATCTTTACAAACATTACTGTCATCTTATATCCAAGTTTTGTTTTATTGAATGAAACAGAATATTTCAGTTGGCATGGTGTGTATACAAATGGTTGACTGTCTGCAATGTTTTCTTATTTTCTACGTTTATCACTACTAACTGAATGCATGTGTGAAGTTATGATTTCATTTACTGTAATGGAAGCAATAAAAAAAGCAATTAGCAATACTATTGTAATCCTGCTCTGCAATGTTTGAAGACAAATGTGGCATTGCTTCAGTGATGAACACATTCTCATACCTGTCAAATACTGAATAGGTTGATTATCAGTGACACCCAAAACACGTGTCACTGTTCCCAAAACAACATGACCATTGCAGTACACTAATGTCAGGCGTACCAAACCCTAGTCAAATGCTTACAGTTTGGTTAGGTTTAGGCACTAAAGCTACCTGGTTTTGGTTAAAATAAATACGTGACTTATGCAAGTTCAGGCCTTCGTTCCGTACATAAATTCCACATGTACATGATGTAAGGTAAGTAAATTAAGATATTACTTTTAACAATAGACATTCAAGTCAGAGCAATTGTAAAATAGTGCATGAACAAATAATGGCATTAAAAAAAATCTATGATCTATGAAGTCCTCAGGGAAAACACACCTCCATCTAGTCTCTACAATGGTAGAGATTCTTTTGTTATAAATTGGAGCTGATTTGGCTTGACTCGACATTTAATACTTGCAAAACATGTCAAATACCAAACTAAAACAGGTGCATGAAAAAAAAGCAGCGGCCACATTAAAAAAACCTGAAAACACAGGTTACCTAATAAGGTTAATAATTGTGGTGAACATTTCTAAAGGAAATTGAGATTTCTGAGTCTTGTGTTCCGCCTCAGTGGCATTCTGTTGGTGAGATGACCTTTGACAACAGAAAAAAGAACCTCAGAATGAGCTGTAAACACCTGTTAGAATGTCAGCATGTTACTGGGCTTCCCCCCTGCTTACTGCTGTTAATGCTTCCGCTTCAGAAATGTATGTTGATACTGTAAATGACTGAGATGACGGGTTTACACAGAACAATCATTCTGACGCCAGGAAATAATTCTAAACAAAAATATATTATTGAAAGTATTAAGCTGAAAAAAAAAATACTTTTACAGAAAGATTCTAAACTGAATTTTATTAAAAGTTTCATGCTCAAAAATAATCATTTTAAGTAACAAAGAAATGTACAGTGTTGTTAATTTTAAGGTAGTTTGTTACCAAAATATCACTACTGGTGAGGAAGTGAATTCTATCATTGATTCATAGTAAATTTTAAATGCATGGAACACAGTTAACACATACATTCACAATCTGAAAAATAATGCAGTTAGAGAACCACTGGACTGGATAACTAAAGTCATTAACTCACCCCCATGCTGACAAAAGTCAGGTGAATTTTTGTAGTCCACAACTACAACTACAACTGAACTACAACTGAAGTAGCATCCAGATCTTTGGGGTTCTTGAGACTTGGATTACACTGAGCTGTATTGAGCTTTATTTTTTTCCTTTTTAAAAAAAAAAAAAAAAAAAAAAAAAAAAAATTGGGGGGTAAACTTACCCCCAGATGGTAAGACAGGTTTTGAAGCAAGTTACTTAAATCGCATCTTTATTAGAACCTGTATTTAATCAGGTATTCTCATTGACATCAAGATGTCTTTTACAAGACAGAGCAGATGAGAAAGAAGACGCACAAGACACAGCCAGTCACATGCAAGCACATTTAAGCAATCACACATATGTCTCTAAAATATTCCAGAGTCTTTCAAGTTCTTTGTATGTGATTAATTTTATATGATGCAAAGAGATCTCATTGGATGCCAGTCTGTGCAGGTTCAGAGTATACTGGTAGGCAATCAAGACATGGCCAGTCTGGGATCTGATCTGATCAACTATAGGTTCACATTGAAAAGAAATGGGATGACACTGAGGCAGATATAACATGTACAGTAGAGTGTGCAGCTGTCTTATAGTTGCTGCTTTCACATGTACCCCACAGTGATGAGTATGCTGTCTATCACCTGAAATGATAGCACTACTGCATCAGTTTAGTTTCAGTGGCACCAGGGCGTTTTTGCCCTTAAGAGTTAAAACCTGCTTTATTCCAACATAAGAAACCCATTTTATCTTGTTGTGATTGTTTCTGTGCTACTTGTTGGAAAGCTATCCAAATTCGAAGACTGTTTAAGAGATAAGACTGAAACACTTCATTATCAGTATCACTGTGTCTATAGATGAAAGGAAAATGAAATAACTTTTTCTGCTGGTTAGTGTTCAGTAAAAGCTTTAGAATCTGCAGAGATGTCTAAAGAAAATGTTATGCAGAAAACTAGAAAAGACTTGAGTTTGAGAAGAGTCATGTGGATACAGTGAACATTATAACCTTCATGTAGGCATGATGTAGTGTTGTCTTAGAGTGCATTAGCTTTAACTAAATTGCTCTAATGTAGTGAAAACTGAGTGGTGATGTGATGTTTTATGTATATCAATTCCTGAATTGACATGTTGATTGTCTCAGGGTTTCGTGATAACCTGACCTACAATACCAAAGCATCAGTATATGACAAGTTGGGAATAAGACTCAAAAATCAACTTTCTAACAAATTTGACCATTAGTGAGAATGTGTTGGAAGAATATATATGTACTGACTGAGCAAATACTTGTTCAAGCTGAAAAAAACAATAAGGATCTCTACAGCTTTTGGCCACATTTAAACTAAGAACAAACTCGTATAATGAGTAAGTTTAGTAAAAGTCTCTTTTCTTTGAAATTATGCCTTCAGGACATTCACTATAAATTGTCATCAGCACTGGGAGAATTCAAACTGTCACCTTCACTTTGGACTGAATCCGCTGAGTAAGCCCTCGCATCCAGCACCTTTGTGAGGGGAAGGAGTGAATCACTGGCATATTGACAATATGATTTTCTCTCTGAATCACACCCACTGCAACATCATTTACAGTAGACCACATATGCAATTCTCTCAACCTTGTCAGCAAGAATCAAAACAGAATTCTCACTTCATCATCTTTATCATCATCATGCGCTCAGGCATGTTGTGGGATCAAAAGCACTGTCATCACAGCTTTTTTCACTCTGTTGATATCACCAAAGAACATCACTGACACATTAAGATAAATTCACATAGTTTGTGTCAATCTGAGCTGCAGCGTCAGCTGTATGCACATAAATGATGCACTGTTTCCAGCACACACCCGCATCACTTACTGCGTATTTGACACTTTATCAAAAGCCAAAGAAGTTAAGCACTCAAACATTTTAAATTGAGTTCATAAGCCCTAATATTCCTGCCATCTGTCTGGATGAAAAACACACATACTACAGTCCCTTTAGATGAAAAATAAACTCACATTGAGCTAGAAACTAATAGAAAGTAAAATCCTACCAAGAAGAAAATGTCAGCATTAATTTAAAGTATACTTAATTAACTTTCAGGTAACTTTCAAGATGAAAACACAGGAAATGACCTTTAAATGGAAGTCATTCACCACAGGTGTAAAAAGTCAAATAAGCAATGGCTGAATTCCATTCAGGCTGCTGGTGCTGGTACACTGTCATGGCTTACTGTAGCATTTGAATAGCAAAGAGCCATCGTTAATGTTATGCTATGAGAGCTAACACAGCAACTTGGTTTGATGGTACAGTTTATACCAGAATTCACAGGAAATAAGACACTTTATAGATTTCACACTAACAAATACACCAACTAAATAAGGAAAAAAATAATGTGGACTCTGTTGGCAAAAAGGAAACTCTGAGAACAAGTCAACCATGTCCTTAAAAAGCATTTGTAAAACATTTGTTAATGGAATGTCGAGCCTTATGTTTTCAGTATACAGGAAGTGTTTCAATAGAAAACATACATCATTCATTTATTTATCATTCCATTGCACATCACTGAATAACAAATTGCAAGTTGTCCCTTTACGCATCTCACAAAACTGAAAAAAAAAACAAGAGAAATGACTGAATAAATAATTTTTGATAAAGAAAATAAACTTTATTTTTAAATGGAGTGCTGAGGATGAAATTACTGTGCTTGAGACAGTACCTCTGCATGGTACTGGTTAAGGGTAGTATGTCCATGTGCCCATTTACTTCTAATTATTTATTACTTACTTTCTCTATTTATCTGAACTTAATTTCTCTCCTTGTTGCTGCTGCAACACCTGAAGTTCTCTTATTTGATGTGAACTGATATGTTTGATGTAAATCGATCAGTCTATGGTGTATCTATATGGTTAAATTAAAACTTGGAGCCGGAAGATTTCAAATCTCATTTTCTCACCTCCCCAGGTTCTTTTTGTACATATTTTAAGGTTTATTTGATTATATTTACACTTCACAAATAGCACCATGTAAATAATCTGCTGATTAGCGTTAAGTTCGACAGAAATGTAATGCCACCTGGTTTACATTCACAGAAACTCAGGTGTGATTCGTGTTTTATAGTTCTATGGCAACTCAAAGCAGGCGGTTGAGTTTAGGGAAAGATGACGGTCTTGGTTAAATATTGAAAAATTTGGTGACACGCTACAGGACATGTTTAATTTCTGTACTCAAGTACAATTTTGATGTACTTATAATTACAGGACTACATTTGGAGGAAAATATTGTACTTTTTACTCCCTACACGTATTCGATCACTTTAGTTACTAGTTATTTTGCAGATTACATGCTGCATCAAAGCCAAATAGTTTAATAGTTCGATACTGATTTTCAGCGATTTTCTTTTAATCCACATGCAAACAAAATAAATTGATTTAAAAATGTATTACAAAGATGTAGAATACAAGATCAAATTTTCAGCCAGGCTGTTAGAGCAGCCTTACAAACATTACCTTACATTTTACATTTGAAAATATGTCATTTACTTTTGCTTAAAGACTTTTACTCAAGTACTGCTTGTATTACTGATAGTAATATATTAACACAAAATCTTTACCTTGTCCTTTCTAAGTGCTTTAGTAAATCTAGCCCTGTGTTCTTGTGAAGTAAAACCTATTCCTTTAAAACTGTGGATTGAACTGTTTAAATGAACTGGGGGTTTCAGCAGCTGTTCTCATCCACCTATACTGCACTGGGGAGCTGATGACAGTCTAAGAAGAAATTTAAATTCAACATAAAGTACAGTCGTAACTAGAAGTAACTTTTGCAAAGGAATTCACCTGTTACAGTCACATACAGATTCATACATTTTTGTCATTTTTATGCAAAGGTATCTGGTTTGATCTGTAGGAGCAACATCTACAGTGTGAAGCACTTGAGTTGACTATCAAAGATGCAGAAAGTTTTGTGTGTCCCTGATGCAGGTACACAGGCCTAATAACATCACAAAGAATTAACCTGCATATTGAGAGCTCGACGTTGTTGCTGATGAAAGATGATTTGGACTGAAGCAGATTAAATGTGTTCTAAAATGTAAAAAGTTGTTATTTTCCTGGGCTGCACTGACTTGACGACCTGTTTTCATTTTTGCTCAGGTATAAAACGGCTCATTTTCCAACAAACATATGTCTGGGCTTGTCAGAGCAGTGTTTGGAAAGTGTCAAAATGTTCTATTTCTTGTTGTGTGTTTTGATTTGCTGACATGGGCTGTGACTTTCCAGTCTCTTCTATGGGTATAAATACTGCAATATCCCACAGCTTTCATGTGCTCACTTCCTCTGAGACTGTCATCAGGTGAGTGCTCACTGTAAATCCTCAACCTCGTGTCAATACTAACACCAAGTATTGTGAACAATTTTTACAAAAGTTGGTAAAATGATTAAGAATTTTAATGTTTAGTTCTAACTACATCTTTTAATTAACTTCAAATACAAACACAATTTGACAGAACATGTGGCTTAGATGTTATAAGGAAGCTCCTTACTTTTACTTAAAGTTCTACTACTACTACTACTACTACTACTACTGTACTAGTTGCCAACCATATTATAACCAAAACCATATTTCCTGGGGAATAACTCCCTCTCTGATTCATTTCAAAGGAAGACAGAGGCAAGCAGGAGGCTCTGCACAGACGAGACACGGTAGGCACATATCTTAATGTTTTACATCCAAACTGGGATCATTATCAAGTTCAGAAAAGGAAAAAGAATACTGAAACAAGAAGACAGAAAGGACTGCAGTGTGTGTGCTGGCAGAGTGTTAATGGTCATGCCTTGTGAATGCGGTTTGTGTGCAGTTGAGTCATGTCCAAATATATCAAATCATGTATATATTAGCAAAACGCATATAAGTTTGAGTAAAAACACAACAGGTCTTGTTTGGTCGAAGGAATCAAAATCTTCTTTTTGATTACAGTTTAGATTCTGATCATTAAAGGACTTTAGCGAAACTTGATACATTCCTTTCACACATTCCCCCGAAGTGATCACATATAGCTCTTCTCAGATGTCATCATATTGGCCTTGCTTGGTTCGGGGAAATTTAATTTAATGCACTTGTTTGTTTTTTTGATTCATCTGCAAAATAACTTTTGATTTGAAAAAGCGTTGTGGTCTATCATGGTGTAGTGCAGTCAACAGTGACATGTTTATATATGAGATTCATTTGGCTGGGTTTACTCAAAAATATAGTCATATATTCATACTCCTATATAAGTTTCTTCTTTCTGTGAAGATCAAATAATATCATATCTTATAAATCCGAGGATGTTTATTTTTAATATGTCTATAGACATAAAATATATTTCACATTAACAACACCACGTGACTGTCACTGTCAAATGTAAAGTGCAATTTCTCTCTGCTGGCTCAGATTTTAAGCAATAATTCTGAACCTGGTGCTGAGAGGAAAAGGGAGAAGAAAATGATGTGGGTTTTATTCTGACCTGCTTTTTTCTTGTTAATTACTGGATAATGTATCCTCATTATTGATAATAAAATAATGAAAAATACACTGTTTGATTAAACTGGGTCACAGGAAGACTTACTTTTATTTCAGGATCAGAAACCCTGAAATATAAAGACAGCAAATGGACTTTGTACTGCTTATTTTTTCCAGTCCATATCAGCTTTAATATATTAAGAATAAACCATAGCAATATTTTCCCACAAAAGTTTGTTTCCATCATAGTCTCAGAACGTGAACAACTGAAAGTGAAATGATAAGACATGCTTGTTGTAGGTGCTGAACATAAATTTAACTCTTTAAAAGCCAACATTTTATATAACAAACTTGTTTAGTTAACTCGTTTCATCTGTCTATCCAGGTTTAGGTAGGTTTAGCTGAGCTCATCACCAATACTGTAAGCATGGTGCCAGCCTTAAGATGATGTTTCCTTCAGTTGAGTTTGGGGACACTTCAACATATTTGCTGATTAACTGTAGCTTGCGGTGTCAGTAAAACAACTGGAATGCCTCATTGAGACTGACCTTGAGCACAGTGCCCCTTTTGGTCATGTATGCCTCATTATTCACAGCCAACAGCAGTGTTGTTGGTGCAGCGCGGCTGGCTACTGACAGTGGATAGGGGCTTTTGTTTCTTTTTTTCTTTCTGGTTTTCGACTTAAAAATGTTTTGTTTTTTTTACTTTGCTAACTGAATATCAATTGCAAGGTGCTATCTTTGTAAAGAAGAATGTAAAAGTAAGCACACTTTTCATACTTAAAGTGCACACACACACACACGTCATCATTTAGTATCTTGCTCCCTGAAATCAAGAGCAGAGAAGCTTTGATCAGGATGTGTCATATAGATAAAGAAATCTGTTACTGCAGAGCTTGTTGGGCAGATGCAGTGATGGCACTTGGCAGAGCTGTTTATTGGAATGAGAGCCAGGCACAGAAGTGGGTATTCCTGTGCGTACTGTTTATCACCTCAGGAAGCTTTTCTAAAACCTGCAGCCGTATTCTGTGCAGAGATCAGGAAATGGAGCTGCAGAGATGAAGAGACATTGTTCAACACTGTGACATTCAACCGTCTAGCTCTGCTATATTGATGAAAAACCTCCAACAGAACACTTTCCTAAACAAGAATTTCCTAAACAGCAAGTGAAAATGAGACTTTTTTGCTGTTTTCCTTTCTTATTGTGTTCTATTACAAGTTCAGTATTATTCACTTCTCTCATGTGAAACCACAAGCTGAATGACAACTAGATGAAAAGGGAAGATAAACTGGTAAATATAAACGTATCTAGAGCACTCCAAGAGGAGTCTATGTTCTTCTAACTCCATACACCATACATGTAGACCTTCACTAACATTTAGGGGACAAAAATGGAATATTGTAAATCTGGTAGAACACAGGCTTTCAAAAAAGGCTTCAAAAGTCAGATATGTTTCACCAAACTGCAATTATGCCTCATGCAAATTCAATCTAAAGCATATGATATATATGAAGTTATATAAGGTCAAAAGACCTGACGTCATATTAGATTTGGAGTATATATCCTGTTTTCTACATGGCTACCCTGAGGCGACGATATGTCTCATTTTCACCTGTAAATCTGAAGAGGACAGCAACTACAAGAACACAATAGCGGAAAGCAATGAAGGCATTGTCAGTTGAAGTTTTTTGCTCTATATCACGTCGCATAATCATCCCCAGAAAACTGCAGGAACCGCCTGGCTCTGCTGCTGGGGACAGATGCTGTTTCACAGGTGGAAGATTGATCAAGAGCTGGTAGGACAGTCTGTAGAAATTCATTTTTTTCCTAATATAAATGCCCTAGGACATGTTACCTCATTACTGTTGTCCGGTCTTTTATTTGATGAGTGAAGGATCTGTTCAGTTGTCAGACTGGGAACACCATCAAAACATCACACCCCTGTCCTGCACTGCTGGCTTAGTCTTACACAGACATTGTGGTCAAACAACTCAGTGTTTGTTTCCTCTGACCACAGAGTTTTCCTCCAGAAGGTTTTTTCTTTGTCCATGTGATCAGCAGTAAACTTCAGTCGAACTTTAAGGTCTTGCGTCTGGATCAAGAGCTTCTTTCTTGTACGGCAGCTTCTCAGCTCATGTTGATGTAAAACACACTTGAGTTGTTTGTACAGTTGATCTTGGGACCTGTAACTGCTCTGAAATGGCTCCAAGTGACTTTCCTGACTTGTTCAAATCAACAATGAGATCTTTCAGATCAACGCTGAGCTCCTTAGACTTTCATATTGTTTGTGGCTGAGTCTAATGGCTGTATCACACAGGTCCTACTAACATAGGCCCAGAAAAGTCACCAGCTGTTATCATTCAGAATCACACAGAAGAAGTGACGAGGCCATGCTACACAGAACATTTGATTCACACAACATTCTGTAATCACCAGAATTGATCATATATACCTATAATAAATTCATTATTGAATCAAAACTTCATGGATGTTTTTGTGAGAAAATAGTTTGTGTTGCACTCATTCTATCACAGAAACATGAGAGCAGTAGAAATCGCTGGAACTGAAGACGGCCATGATACACATGTTCTTTACAAGTGGATGGAAACTTTTCACCACAACTGCTTACTAAAGATTTATGATGACTGAACTACTTGTTAATGAGTTACGGTCATTTTCCTGCTGAACCCTACTCTTTGTGAACTTCAATATCTTGGAAATGGAAATAGATATCAAATAGCTATATCGATGTAAAAGGAAATTTGGTTGAGGCTAAAGAGGCAGTTTGAGTCTATATTTATTGGGAGGCATTTAAACATTATTTACAATTATTGTGCTGAGTTTTGTGTTTCCAGCTCGTTTCATCTCCCAGCTATTTCAGCTGTGGCAAAAGAAACAACATTATTTATTGTTTTTTATTCATTAAAACAATAGGTTGCAAGCCCCTGAATACTGCCATAAATATCTACCTTGTAAACAGAAAAGGTTTTTTAAAAAAAAAGTTTCATATTGGCTCACATAAAACCAACTTTTTGTCTTCTTCTACTGGGGAACTCAAACAGTAGAGGAGAATCAGATAATCTTCATATTACCTCAAGATCACAACATAAATCTCATTTTCTACAGATAACCACTAACATTGTCAAGGCATTCATGTCTCTCTAAAGGTGTGAAGAAATGATCTGATGCTCGTGTGAGGACATCAGGCTATCTAATGATCTCTTTAAATAAAACTAAAGGTGTCATGATAATATCATTCCGTGTAGGCCAACTTCCTTTTCCTCCTGTTCTTTGAAATGCATTTATCTGCAGATGAAACTCTACTGAAAACTGTTCGATCACAATAAGGAGATCATTAAGTTGTTTTTTTTAAAACTTTCAAAAGGGGACATTTATCATTTTAATGAATACATTTTAATTCAATATAATTTAAGTATAAAGCACTTAATGCTAATTCAGTGTCATCTACTGAATTTCACATTATTATTATCATTATTATTATAATTATCATTAAAATCAATTTAGATCAAGCTCCATTTTATAGTTCCATAGTGTTAAGGTTAATGCGTCACACTAATATTTTTAATTTCGCCACGGAGTAATATAACATGTTACTAATAATATTTCAGTAATTCAGTAACACTCCAGTTATGTCACAATCTGCCTTACTTAGTGAACCGATTATTGTTGTTTTATGAACCCATCCACATCAACATGACCATATTAATGTGCACTGTGTGTTTAATATAAAGTATTTCCTAACAGATACCAGTAGTTCTTTGTTCTCTTTGTGACTGAAATTAGCCTAATGATGAAGCCTAATCCTAAGCTTTAATTTACATTCTTTAATCAAATATGTCCATGCAGTCTTTTTGTTCTGTGGACTAAAATAAGAAGACATAGAAAAGGAGATTTCTGTCTCATCATGTCATCATAGGCTATAGAAGGTATAGGTCTGTTGTGTTTAATATGACAGAGCCTACACTTAAAAATATTTATTCCTACCTCATAATATATCAGACTTTGGTCCTTTGCCTGCCTGCTCATCCCTGTGTCCAAGGGCATTCCTTTATCTAAAATGATCTTTTAAACTAACTAAAAAGTAATGTAATTAGTAACATATTACTCTACGCAGACAGTAATTGTTACATAATATATTACTTTAAAGTGATTGTAATTAGTACTATGTAATATATTACATTTTAAAATTAACTTGCCCAACATTGATTATGATAAATAAGATTCAATATTTAATTCTTCTCACTTCAGTGTGGTTTCTCAGACTTTTCTTCACTGAGCTGGCATTAAATAAATGTGCAGGAAACTCTTGTTTTCAGATGTCTGATCTGAATTTACTCAACCATTTACAAGTAACAATGTGATTAGGAAGTGTGATTTGAGATATGGGAGTAAGCTGAGTAATAAACTTGCATATTGATAGTAGTACCAGTATGAGGCATCTGCAACTTTCCGCACTGTAATGTGGCTGAGGACAAAATCCGAACAGGAAATACTTGAAAGCCATTTATACCAATAGATAGATGGTGACTCACAGTAAACCAACAAAATATCAACCATTACATCAGTCACTCTGAGTTCGTAGTGTCGTGACTAAAGCTCTCCTAACTTCAACAAAACAGACAGAGAGACTTTGATGGGCTTCCTCTGGCGGAGATAACTTTGAGAAGGAAAGCCAGAGAGAGAGAGATGACAGTGATAAGCCACAAACATTTTGAGCGCTCTCACATTCTACTGAATTCCTGTTTCTGTTTCTGTGAGTGCATTTGCATGGCACATACTGTCTCGGCGGTTTATGTATAGGTGTTTTCATCCAGCCTGAAAGAGATCTCTGATGTTCTAGTGAGATAGCTGAAAGGAAAGAGCCTACGCTAACATTTTACATAGTGTTATTTACATGATGGCAATCAATATTACTAGCTTGTTAGACTGAAATGTATTATGTCATATGCTTTTATTTGAGGCTCCGTAACAAAATAAATCATCATGGCTGCATGCCTAAAATATGGCACCAGAAGAAGAATAAAAATTAGAGTAGATATGTTGTCTTGAAAATTTGATATAATCCAGAGGCTAGTTGCATACTAGGACAGTCAGTAACAGTGAGAGCCATTAGAGTTCTTTAGAATAGAATAGAATAGAATAGAATAGAATAGAATAGATAAATGTAAGGAACAGTTAATAAAACTACAGTTAATGTTCATTTCAATGTTATGAAGTTTTGACCAGAGTTTATAAACCTTTACAGTGCTGTAATAAATGGTTTATAAAGTGTTTTCGTAGTTTGTTTTATTCATGCAAACCATTTCAAGATAAAATCACACCAGAGCTATAAATCAACAAATGAACAAGCAAGCTAACGGACTAGCATATACAAAGTGTCTGTGTGTTTTAATAGTTCATCAAACTTCCAAATTTCAGTAACATATTTACTCCATATATTTCATGATTGAATGGAGAGAAAATTGCAAGAAAAAGAAAGAAAAAAAAATGTAATCATGGATGCTTTTTTATGCCTTCATCTGTAAAAATACTAATTTCACAGCAGATGCCATTATCCCTCAACACCAGCTGGATCACAAGATGGCAGCTGTTTGACTGAAAGCTCATTTGAGCACATAGAAACAGATTGAGACTGTCTGAAAGCATAACAGTACCTGCACTCATACAAATATGATTCCATTTTCTTTCAAATCCAATTGATTGTTAGATGCAAACACTTCATATGTAAATACATAAATACAGTTACACAGACAATTAAATACATAAATGCCACATGCATGTGTATCATCGCGCAAAGTTAGGAGAACCCCTGAAGACCCACATATGTAATCAGTTATTCTTGATGGCATCAGTATGGAGATTTCTCTTGCATTGCCATGACAATCCTGGTATTATCACAGTGCCACTTTTCATTTATGTGAAGGAGACCGAAAATCATAGAACCTTGCAATTTGTTCACAATGTGATGTTATCAACCAAATCATCAAACAGAAAAGAATGGTGCTTCATTACCAGACAGCTAGCAAGGCTTTAAAGGCTAACATTAGCTAGTGTTCCTACCTTGCCAGTCTGCAGTGATACTAGAGGAGCAATATGTAAGTGCAGCAACTTTACAGCTGGATTTCAGATACATTTCTATTGAAGGAGGAGCACAACACTGACATGTCAAATGTCAGGACTTCCATACACAAACCAACAAAGTATAATGTTAGCTAACTAGCTAGTTAGCTACAGAGAAATCAGCCCACTCATTGTGTTTCTTTCATCCTTGTTATAAAGACAAGGATCATAAGACATCAGAACGACAGAGAAATGTCATAACCCTCAGTTTGAAGTGTGCCTCTGAAAAACTGCAGTTTGGAGGGCCATGCAGGCCTAACTCTTCACCCTGCTCCTCTATCAACAGTGTGTTGAGATTGGGCCTTATTAGTATTATAAGTAATACTCAGTATAATCTTACATTATATAATATCTTAATAGTGAAATTGTTGAGAGTTGTTATAGAGGTTTCTATGAATGCTTTGTTACTCGATGCCATTGGAATACAATGTGACTGACATTACGCCGAGCTGAGCACAGCCTTTGCTTAAGAAGGACTACACAGTTTTTTACATAAATATTTGAGAATGCAAATTATGGAGCATAATTGATGCATCTCTGCAGTGTTTGACAGCTGTGTGCAGCTGATAATGCTGAGTATCATGTAATGAAGCAGTCCTCCATCCAGTCATCTTCGACAGCACAAGTACCAGTTTTTGCAGGTGACATATCACCATGCTGCACAAAAGTAGAGCAGCTTCAGCTCCCCCTCATTCTAGAGACTGTTGTGGTGAAGCTATCAGGGTGTGTGTGTGTGTGTGTGTGTGTGCACCTGTGAACACAGCTCTCAGTCAGAAGGTCTGGTACAGGAAATGTTTTGAACTACTGAGGACTCTAATGTGTACATGATTGAAAGCTGGATGCTGATTGGCTGGAGTGCATGACTTATTTTCAGATAACTCCACAGCTTTGATGTCGTGTTCTAACTTATTTTGCACAACTGCACACCTACAGCTACATATAAATAGGAGCAGTGAAGTGTTATTAATGCCTTAACATGGTTGTGTTGTCTTATGTTGAAATAACAAAAGATAAATCACACACTGAATAATAACATGATTTGTGAATATGGATTTTGAATCATGTTCAATATTATAATAAGTAATTAATCAATAAATACCATCCACGAATGACTGATTTGTGCTCTCAACCCACTTAAAGTTGCTGTAATCATTCTCACCGTTTTAGCCTTCCTGTCTGTTTCGCTGTTAGCTATCCCCTCCCTCCTCTCTATGTCACACATGAAACTGCTGCAGCATGGCAAGACGCCGCAGCAAACAGGAGGATCATGCACTCTGCTCATGCACAAGCAATTAAGACGGCCTCTTTATGGAGTTCTCTGTCCTGAATGAATAAAGTGGACAGGGATACCTGTCCACATCTCTTTTTTCTATGCTGCATGTGCAGGGGGAGGAGATACATGGATTACTGACAAATACTGATTAAAAATAAAAATAAAATAATAATAAAATAAAAATGATTACTGTTGGAATATAGAGCTATTTAATACTTTTTAAACAAAAATACATCATATACAGAGTTTAATTTAGGCTCTCAAATTAGTAGCTAGTGTGTATAATTCTAAGTGATGGTTGGGGTCTTTTGATGTGTGGTTGAACTGTATGAGGTCCTTATTCCTAGTCAGTGCATTACCTGCTGTAGATGCTGTAGCTGACATGGGTTAGCAGTGCCTGGTACTGACAGGGAAGCAGAGTATTGTAATGCTAAAAGGTACTGACAGTGAGACATATTTAAGCCACCTAAAAGAGATACAGCTGTTTTATATCTCTGTAATATAAATTTCTGTAAGAAACTTAAGCTAGCCTAAAAATGATTAATACATTTACATAATTTTTCTCGATGTCATGTATTGTTCTTGAAGGGTGTGTGAAGCACCGTTACCCGCATCTCCTTGCTTTTGTGAGTGTGTGTTTTGTTGCCCTGATAATTACATTTATTCCTCGATTTTTAAACAGCTGATTTATGTTGTTGTTATTTAGCCTGTATGACATGTGACAGGCAGTTTTAAGTTTTGTAGAACCAACAATAGGATTCTGCAGTAATGCTGCAGTTAACTGTACATGTCCATGTATGCAAATGCATGACATGTTTGGCAGAGGTGCACACTGGAAAACAGGGCTCCCCGAAAGCCACTGTGTAATTCAAACCCTGATCGCAAGATGCTGTTGGCAGTTTCATCTCAAAGTCCGCTGCTCTTCATCCAACACACACACACATTCCTCTCCAATGCTGATAAATCTTTTTCTGACAAAGAATAGTTATTTTAGCACTAAAGCCACCAAAAAAAAAAAAAAACATTTTCACTGTTCTATCTCACCAGACTTCTATAGAACTGCAGGGACTGGGATGAGCAGGTGTTTTAAGACACACCTTCAAGCAGGTAGCCCAGTTGTGGCAGAAATGCAAATCCCTGCCACTCCGGGCTGACACACCGAGTCAAACCGAACACAGCCACCACTGGCTGATGAAATGGAAAAACACCCTGGTCCTGAAAGATTCTAAGATTCAGACTATCAGCTGACTTACAATTAGAAAGAATGCTTGCAAGGGTCTGTTCTGACACACCAAACAACATTTAGATGTACACATTAAATCCATATGATCTAATGTATATGAAATGACACTAAGGTTTTTAAATCCTCAACCTTAACATCCCATCTCAGCTCTGTAGCTACAGCTTTCAAGAACCACTTGCTCATCATTAACTTATATTACACAGCCACAAAAATGCAGATGGTAAGTAACATGAATCACATTTCAAAATCACTTCTTGAGTCATCAATCAACACTCACACAGAAAACACAACACGTACAAATACAAAAAATATGACTGAACGATGCCCAACGACCAAATTTTACATTTGATTTTATTAAAAAAAAAACTCCATGCTATGGTTAACATTGGTGTTTTTTCTTCTCAGAGTTGGAGCAGCATGGAAGGCATCAGGCAGAAGCAGCAGAGGCCGTCAGTGCTGCGGCAAGTTGCCCAAACTGCTTCCATACGACAACATGGTACACACTTCAGTATCTTTAGCTCCATATCACCATACAATCATTTTATATGTGTTTACATTTTCAGTATTCTGTTTTTCACAAGCTCTCTTAGTTTTTTGGGTCAGTTTGTACTGGTGTTTTGCCCCCCATATTTTTTTCGCAACCTTTGAATTCTGGCCATATTTTACAAATTAAACCTTTTAATATAAAGTATGGGACTGCACTTTGGTTTTGGTTCATATTATTTTTGTTTTCTGAGAGTATCCACAGTGGTAGTATATTTTGTTGCATGTATTTGCAAGCGATCAAAGGCATACATAAATGCTTTCTTCCCGTAGTGCATCCAGAAAATAATGCAGCAATTTCCATTTGCAAGGAAGAGGTGGATGCAGGCCGTCTCCCCCAGTCCTCTTCACCACACATGGGCTCCTCTCCCAGGCAAAGCCATCACTACTTCTTCCCCTTGAGGAGGGACAGTCCAATGCAGAGCTCCACCAGGCCTCATGAAGGGTGACTTTCTCATATCTGCACAAAAATATGCAAAGGACTACATCAAAGATGGCAAGATGTTTTGCTGGCTAATTAATAGTTTAAAAATATGCTGCTGTTAAAAACAGAAATATATGCTAGGGCTGCTCGATATTGGAAAAAAATTACATTGCAATTTTTTTTTCTCTGTAATATATATTGCGATATGAAAAAATACAGGGATTTTCATCAGATGACCTGAATAGCACTTTATGTTATGCTGCACTGCTGCTATCTTGTGGACAATTAACCTGCACTGATCTTACCTCTTTATGTCATACTGAGCTGTGTCGTACCAACGGAAATGTTCAAACAAATTAGTTGTGTTACTTCTGTTGTGGCAACAGATGCGAGGCACTGTCGATGCAGAACACGTGTTTGGTCAATATCATCCTGCTTGTAGCCAAAATTATTCCAGATAACTGACGTGGCTTTTCTTTTTGGCACCAAGTCTTCATTTGTGGTGATTTTCTCTTGTTCATTGCTCATTTTTCAAAGTTGTCTGCGTGGTCTGCTTCGGCACACTGATTAAGAACTAATGTGATTGGTGGATCGCTGCATGCAGAGTCTGCATGCACAGTGTGTGTCAAATACCCTTGAAATTAGATGAATTCATTTGCCTCCTACATCGCAGGCTCTCTGATGTAGGAGGCACACATACATCACATGTACATTGCGATGACGATGCTCAAATGATATATTGTGCAGCTCTAATATATGCATACTGTAAAAAAGGTTCCCTCAGTTGGCAAAACAAACAAATGCAGATTCCATTGTGGTCATGGAAAAATTGAGCATCAGGAGGTGTCAATAGAGTCTTTCCCATCCAGTCTACATGTCTATTGTGGACTTGAGAAAGGCTTGTGACCTTGTCCTCTGGAATATCTTGTATTGTGGAACCATTCAGTCATTCATAATTAAGCAGACTTTCTGCAGACTTCCAGAGAGTCTGTTTCAGGTGCAGACTTCACTGGAATTCACTGACTTAACTGCCAACAATTCATTACACAAATGCAGTTTTTCTTATTATTATTTGTTGACATATTTTGAATGTGTAAAACAAGTACTTTATCAAAATACTACTTGAATCATGTAGGCTAGAAATAAAATTCCACCATATAGTAGTACAAGCTGTAGACACAATCAAAATGCATTTATTTGTGTAGTCTTTAGGCCTGTCCGTCAGTGGCTCATAACAGCCTTGCACTCTCGCAGACTTGATGTGATGAAAGTGAACATGTCACGGTACATGACTGAAGTCTGCCAGGGTTCAGTGCGCAAGTCTGGAGGATGCAGCCTTAGTGGGCATTGGGCCCACCATGGTTGTGCTTTGTATGTCTAACCTGTGTGTGAATATCTTGAATGGAGCTGCTTAAGGATGCAAAAAAAAATGGCAGTGTAATCTGAGACACAAGTGTCCAGTATGGTGACCTCAGGACTGAGGTGGTTCTGTGGCACTAGGGTGGTGATAAGTGCCAGTGACTGTACTCAGGAAAATGGCATACTGTCATTTTGCCATATGAAGCAGTTCAAGTATCTAGGGGTCTCTGTGTTGTTCTCAATATAAGAGTCAATCTACATTCCAACCTACAGCTGTGTTCATGAGCTTTGGTTATACAGTTGTCTGGATGAATAGTCAATTCTGATTGGCTGCAGGGTGTCAATTCATTTGTAATATACAGATGCCTACAGAACTAATCAAGTACTTACACCTAAACTGTCTGTTCACTGCCTTAAACAGGACATTGCCTGTATCTAAAATGAGTGGCACTGGCATCAGGTGGCTCAAGACACCTTGAAGTTAGAAATAAGTAAAGTGAAAAAACAATTTGATTAGGGGACAATGAGGGTGCTGGTTATTAAAAATGACCATCAGATTATAGTTGCTGTCTGTCAATGCAAAGTATCTGACTTTGAATATCACTAGCAGTGAACTAGTTAATACATTGTATCTAAGGTTTGTATGTAAAGTATATTTCCATTGCATATGAACCTTATAGGATTGCAATGATTGCTCCAACTACTAGTCAAACCCCCAGGTACACCCAGGGCAACAGTGTAAACCAACAGCAACAACTACAACCAGCCAACAATAACCAAGGCTAGAACTGAACTCAGTTGTGTCCCGTACTCAGAAATTGGTCATTGTCCATTTGGGCACTCCAGTTTTCTGGCACCCCTATCGGTTGTTGCTGAAGAAATCATTCAAGTCCTGTTGAGTAGTTTGCTGTGGTCATGTGTTTATTCAAAGAATACCGGTAAACTGGTGGACTGAGAGCAGATCTGAGTCGGTGAGTAGACCCAGAGCAAATGAAACAGTAGCATTTTATAGGGTAAGAACAAAGAACAAGGAATGGCAGGTTCAAACAATAAGTAAACAAAAGGCATGCAAAGGGAGGGGGTCTGCTCTTTGGAGAATGTGAACAGCAGGGGGTGTTGGGAGGTCTAGGTCTATAAGTCCTTTGATTAACTGGTGTTATGCAAATATGCAGGGTGTAGGAGGCAGACACAAATCACCATTTAGGTCTACAGGTCACAGGGCTAAAAACGTGTATTTTCTTCGTCACAGGAGAACATTGCTCTTTCATGCTTTCTAAAATTATTACAACAGGCAATCACAAAAATGATCATTTCCTGCTCTGCCACCTCTGTGATGTGATTAAGTACAGCAGTGGCGTAAGTATCGGCGGTGCAACCGGTGCAGCTGCACCGGGGCCCAGACACCGTCAGGGGCCCATTAAGGAAGGGGGAAAAAAAACAGCTGTCCAGAATTGCCACAGGCCCTGCTTTTGTGAATGAAACAGCTGGGGGCGGGTCGGTAAGGTAACGCTGAGTGGCCTTGATGCCTGTCAGTCATGACGAGTCGTGTCTCGTCACCTCTCTGCTGTGTCTGCAGCTGAGCACTGTGGGCCTAACCGATGCATATCTCTCTCCCCGGGCCGAGAGGGTTATCATACCAAATAATAGCCGGGGTGTTTATTTGTTTCAATCACTTAACAAACCAGGCGTTTATTTGGGACAGGCGTTTAAATCTTTCCTCATAAAAATCCGGGATGAAAATGTCACAGACTTCGCCAGCCTCTCGGTGAATTCTCTGGCATCCTTCTGCAAGTGAAGTTCTTGTAGCAGAGGAAAAGATTTAGTCAACCAGCACTCGTGGCAAACTCCTCATCTCTGCTCACGGTGGCGTACATTTGTTTCTCCATCGCCCTGATCATTTTGCGCTTTTGTTTAGGGGCACAAAAAAATATTTGCACCGGGGCCTATCACCATGATGTTACGCTACTGAAGTACAGTGTACTTCAGTTACACCGTACTAACCAAAGTAATTACTAAGTTCTCGGAAAGATTATGTCCATCACTTAACCTGTACTTCCCTGAGTCCCTTTTTGAGGCTCCTGCTCGAAAATGACATGCTCAGAATAAATACAGTATATCTCTCTAATTACAAGCTTTATGTGCATTATCTTGGTATCACAATAAAGGTAACTTGTGAGATTCCATAAGAAGTGTAAGCATCACTATTGATGCAACTGTGTCAGAGTAAATGCAGATGGAACACAGCATAAATGGAAGATAAAAATGGTATTGTTGGGAAGTATGGAGACTCTGCTATCAAGTGGATGCAGTGAAACCATGTTGACATCAGAGCAGCCGCTGCGCCGGCTTTATTTGTCTGTGTCACTCATATTTCTGTGTTCGCCTCGCATTGTTTGATCGCTTGGTGTTGTAACTGTGTTTGTTGGTCATACGAATGGTTTATATGAGCGTGTAGCAGAGATTCTGAGCTTTCTGTGGATATGCAGTGTGTGTGTGTGTGTGCAAGCTACATGTTGCTGCTGAGGGGGGTGTTGTTATACTGCCTGATAGCCCCTGCTGGCAGGGGCTTCAGGGAAGAAAAGGTTAAACATTTTTCAGTTATGACCAAATGTTTTTCAATAGGTGAGGTGGTTGAACACCGATAGAGATATAAGCTCCTCCGCAGCTGAATACAAGAAGGAGTTTCTTCAGCTGTAGTTACAGACAACGCACCATTTTCCAGCGCCATGGCCTGAAACTTAACTTTTAGTTCATGAATTTGGTTGACAAATCACCAAACAATCTGTGCAAAGTTTGTACCTGTTACTTTTTCAGAATACAACTGCTAATTCTCAACAGTCTACTTCAACAACAATTGCACTATTTTTTCTGAAGGGGGTGAAATGCATGGAAGCTATGAATAAGACGCTTTCTGACATACAATTATTTCACAACTTTTTGCTCGGCCTTTCTCCAAATGTCTTCTCTTGTGCCACACTCTAAGTTTGAAAGTACTTTCAGTAACTTTACTGGCAAATGATATCGATACTGATCCTGAGACATTTCTGTCCCTTAAGACTCTCTGAAAGGACCAGTGCTCTGTTTGTGAGTGGCCTCTGCCGCTGGCCTGGCTGTGATGCACTGTCTGAAGATTTCCCCAGTTTCTTGAAGTAAGTAAACTCATAAGTTATTACATCAATTGACTCATCACTGAAGTGCCATGACATTTGCCCATATATATAAAATGTGAAAGTTGCAAAATGGTAGCTCCCAACCAGAAGGGTTTTAGTTTGGTTGTGTTCATATCTATTTGTTTTAGATTAGGTCTTTCTTTTCTGAAAATGTTTACACATTGATCTGGTGATTTGGGGAAAACAAGTGTATTTCCCAAAAAAGGTGTATTAACCTTGTCATCTTTTGTCTTTTAGGCATCTCCATTCAGAACATAGTTATGGTGACAGAAGCATTGCTCAGTGGAAAGTTCAGAAAGATATTGTTCAGTGCATGGAGACTCAGGTGGGAAATCATTTTACACACTCATAGACGGATAAGCAAGCAGAGATGTCAGGATGCAGTGTAGCAACCCAAGTGGTTAATGTTGAGATCAAGGGCACCTTGACAGTGGACTGGTTCATGAGGGGCCTAAATCGAACACCCTACAGTCCCTAATCCAAGTCCAAATGGACTGAGCCACTGAAGCCTGTGTTTAGGCTGATTTTAGGTCTGATTTAGAAACTCAGCCCTCTCATTCATCTGAATGTGGCCGGTGTGCTGACACGGTGGGGGTGCCCACAGTGAGCTTGGCTCAACTTTTATACGTACATCCTGTCTCATTATAGGATTTAGTTGCCTGACTTTAAAGGTGAAATATATGATTTTGATCATTAACATAATAGCAAACACAAATTTGCTATGTAAAGTTACATTGGAGTGATGGCATCCTCAGCAGAGAATGAAGCCACACTTCTGTGTATCTTAGTGTATGTCAGTAATTCAGGGAGAAGATAGCTGATAGTTTCATCTCATTACCAGGGCCTCAAACACAAATGCTTTGGATTAGAGGCCTGCATGCAGACAATGATGAACTGGCACTGAATCTTTTTCCACATTAAAAGAATGCTTCAACAATATTTAGCCTGAGAGGTGTTGTTAGCATTTTTTAACTGTGTGCCAGGCTAACTATTTGCCCCTTCTTCCTGTCTTGATGCTAAGCTAGGATATCCAAACTGTATTGAACACACAGACATGAGCTCAACATCATCGGAACATCTCACTCTCAGAAAGAAAGCAGCACAAATTTACCAAAATATTGAACTGTCATTAGGGCTTTTCCGGAGGCACTTTTGGCCACACCGCTTCATCATGTTTACTTTCAGGTGTAGAAAACCCAACATTTCCTGAATTTTGAAATTTAGCAAACAAAAAAAAAGAATGACTTCTATTGTGAAGAAGGGCTGCAACAATTAGTCAAAAATCAATTATGTCACCAATAATTGTTATTGTTATTATTATTATTAATTTAATCATTTTTAAAAAAAAAAAAGATTTGAGCCGGAGCAAATTGCTGTAGCACCGCTACTAGAATGCACATCACAGTGTGGCATAGAAGAAGACGCAGCAGCAGCAGAAGAAGAATTATGAAAGATGGTGGACCATGTTGAGGAGAGCAGGAAAGCGAGACCAAACATGTCCAAAGTGTGGGAACATTTTCGGGCGGTAACCTCCCGTCTCAAATATATGATACTAAATTTACGTGTGACTCTGTAGTAGAGCTTAGATCGGCCCAAAAAAATCAAGCCCGACCCAACCCGAGCCTGTTGAGTCCTAGCCCGGCCTGGCCAGACACATAAGCTGTAATGAGTAATCTACTGCAATAATATTGACAAGCCAGTAAACAGATTGAAGTTACTTATTCAAGTCAGTGTGAATTACTATTATTTTTGTCAGTTTTCAAGACAACTCACGTGGGACGCCACGCAGTGACACAAACAACAATGGAGGGAGGAGAGAGATTTTGAGTTATTAAGAAAATCAATTAAAAAAAAATAATAAACAGCCTGGGGCAGAGAATCTAAACTCTACTCTGTAGCAGCCTACAAGCAAATCAAACTGAAATGGATTTGCAATTTTTTAAACATATTCATCCATTAGTGCGCAACCAAACAGTGATTTATTAAAATTCATAGTTATCAAAAATATAATAGATCGCAAATGACAACAACAAGTGTTGTTGTGAACCCATGCTGTCCCATGTGTCATCAGACAAGAGGCCGACTGGAGACAAGCTGAACACATTCATTGGTTAATAATGTGTACAGACATGAAGGGTGGCCAGTAAAATTGACTATGAAAAAGTAAGTCAAATCTGCAAATAAGAGGTTTCTGTCTGACAGCAATGATATCAGTAATAATTCATGTGTGGGATATCAAATCAGTACAAAACAGTAAAAATATTTTAGTAAACCTCCACTTAATGCAATGATTTATAACATAATAATTCATTTGTAAGCTATGTAATCAATTAAAAACTCTAATAATGCTTATCAATTAGTTCAACTGACATTAAAAATCCAAGTATGTGTCCAAATATTACGTTTTCAAATGCATGTTTCATGGGTTTTTAATTTGCTTTGACAATACATGAGGTAAAACCAAAGTCGAAACAGATGCTGCCAAAATAATCATGACTAACCAAAAAAATAATGGATAGATAATGGATAGTGTCACTGAAGACACACCTTAAAGACACACCTTCAAGCAGGTAGCCGTGCTGAGTGAAACTGGGTCAAGCTGAGCCAGGAAGTTTGCATGGAATAAAGCTCCAAGTGTTGAAGACAATCTGGGCAGCATTAGTTTCAGCTGATAAAATGATATTTTGCTGATGCAAAAAAAGAAACTGGATTTTCGCAAATGGCTAAAAAATTCTCTGTTGGTCTTCTGCTCTGAAATCATTTTTGATTGAATCAAAGTTTGAAGTATATCAACCATGAGCATTTTCTTCCTCAGCTTATCCTGGAAAAACAGAAACTCATTGCAATGCAGCTTCATCTGCACCTGTCAGAGCACAAATATTCTGATGTGGTATGTTGGCTCTAACTTATGGTTTCTCTAAGCTTGAATAAAAAAATCAACATACACTTGCTCAATGTTGTTTGAAGGATTCAATCAAACTATCTGTTCCCTTCCAATTACTTCATATAGAAGGCAGCTTCTGAGTGGCAGTGCAGCCTTCCTCCTATCCTGCCACAGTCTTCGGTAACAGAAGGAGATGGAGTACAACAATGGAGAATTAAAAATCTGGAGGAGTTGCCTCGGTATGGCTACAGAGCTGCTGGTTCTGCACACCTTCTGCCAGGTAACACAGATTCTATGGAAGTATATTAATGACAGAACAGTGTAGCAGGAACAAAACTAATAACTGCTCTAATACATTTTTTGGCACATTCTGAGTTGTGGAATGTGTGAGGGGACGTAACTAAGAATTTTATTTATTGTCAAACTTTCTTTAGGTATGTATGTGTTGGTTTTCATTATAATTTGATCACCATTCTGTCTTTTCATGCTCTCAGAACCAGTTATGTTTCATAATTTGTCGCAAATGTTTGTATGATATGTATTTGAAGAGATGAACTGATGACATATCATTATTTTTGCTGTAAAGATTTGGTCCCCAGTATCGAATGTTACAAACACAACAACATCAGGCCTCCGTACACCTATGCCTACTTGATAAGATGGGTGAGTTTCTTTCAAGGCTAATATAAAGTGAGTCTTTGTTATGATTGATGTGTTTTGGCCGATATATATGTGTATATATATATATATATATATATAGACATACATATACATATACAAGTTAAAGTTAAAGTTAAAGAGTATAATAAAGAGCTAAAATAATATTAGTGTCTGAGAACTGTATCCCAATTTCAGTACAAATAATTATTGGAATAAAAACAAATAAATGCTGAATCCACCTTCATGCTAAAAATAATGAAACTTACACAAAAAACTGAAAAGAACACTAGTTACAATGCTGAACCAGCATCCCAGCAATCACACATATAAATGACGAAAAATACTCAGTATTGAGTGAGAGCTGCTGTAACTGCAGCTGGACATGCTGGCTCATTTTTCAGTGCACTGAACGACTGATGTTTTTGTTCTAAATATCCCTGCATGTTTCTCACTGTGTCTGGCTGTTTGCAGTCTATCCTGGAGTCTCCAAACAAACAGCGCACTCTGAATGAGATTTACAACTGGTTCACTACCATGTTCTTCTTCTTCAGACACAACACCGCAACCTGGAAGGTTTGAACTACTCACATTAGACATTCTACCTGATATCCACTGAAATGATATGCATTATGTAATGCAGCAAGTTACTGTAGTAAGAATAAAGCAAGGCAAGTGGAGTCATTGCTCAGGTCAAACAATTCACAAATCAAGTCATGAAATTATGATGATCTTCAGCAGTTTACATATTTGAATTGGTTAATAGACACTGGCCATTAAAAGTTGAGTTTCATTTTCAACATTAACCAAAACTGCTGCAGCCTCCTTACTCCGTAAATATTTTACTTTGGCTAACAAGTTCGCTAAAATGCTAATAAGTTGGCAGCAGGGATTTCATACTGATATTTTTTTTCATATTACTGTCAGTGACAAAACAATGCTTTAATTGAAATAGTATTATTTTTCCATCCTGCTGCAGTGGCCTCTGCTGTTATGCCTAGCAAGCTGCAAAGTTTTTTGCACTCGAGTCTGACTTGACTGTAGTCCCATCTCTCCAGTCCCCCTCTTCTGATGTATACTGAAATGCAGCTGCACTGTTTATTCTTAGGGCCCGGTCACAATTGGATAATCTGTCCAACCATCCATCCATCCATCCATCTGTCTGTCTATCTTCATTAGCTATATCGATTTATTCTTTTGAAATGGAGCTAATCCTAACTGATATTTCACACTATTTTAATCTAATTTCATTTGCTTGTATAACAAACAACTAACAAATGCTGCAACAACCTGTTACTGATGTCAGCATACATTTTCATCAAGAAAAGAACAATAAGTGTGTTACTGCTAGTAGCCCAGTTAGAGAAACAATTTGTTTAAGCAGAGCTTAAGAGTAGATTTGTCATATTGCTACATGGACAGGGAGGTACCCATCTACATCCATTAAAAACAGCAACAGAACAATGGCGATGAGAGCAGATGAGATGAGATGTAACTGTACAGGGTGTCCATCTACAGAAATAACTCTTAAATTCATGTATTTCTTTGATCCCCTGCTCACAGCTGATTCGACATTCTCTATTGATTGATTAAAGCAAAACAAATGAGCCCACATATATGGTGACAAACTGCATCAACCATGTCAAATAAAAAGACAGTTTATGGTCATTATCAGTCACTACAGAGGGGAGAGGGCTGAGAAGGTGGTTTGGGATACAGGGTTTATTAACGCTACACTGCAATTACATCATGATGGATGGATGGATCATCATGATGGATGGAAGGGCTGGTAAAAATGATCATGTTTATGACTTGTAAACACAATCGGGCAACTACTATTTAGTTGTTCACCCTTTAGGGCAGCTGGTAAAAGGTCAGGTAAACATTTGATCCTCAAATCCATCACATAGAGAACACATAGTGAGTTGGATGAATCAGATTCCTACAAGGGACGTCCGACAACTCCAGTCGTGCTTTAGATGTGATGACTAGCCAGAGAAGCTATTGTTTGTTCGAAAAACATTAATGAGGTTGGCTAACACGAGGTAAGCATAGATGCTGCTTTAGCACCTGTTATATCAGAACTGAAGAGTGTTTTGAGATATGTGTATTTAAAGAAGAGCAAAGAAAGGTACTTAAGGCTTTTCTTTAGGGCAAGCACCACTCCTGTTGATTTGATTGGTTAAAGTTAGCCAATGATAGACGGTGATAGACCGATGATTTGTCAGTGCCTGCCTTTTTTTCGCAACCCCTTTCCAAATGGTTCTGTGTTACAAATTAACCATCAGTTTATGTACTTGTTAAACACTGGTAATAATAGTAACTCCCATATGAGTTATACACTGACAGGAAGCAGTGGGGTTTTAGGGGAAATGTGGTCTTAATTTTGCTACACTTAGGACCACAGCATTGTAGTCCTGTGGTTTGAGAGATGCGTTCAAGTTCTAGTTATATTTCAGAGAAGCCTTGCTTCTATGACAATATAATTTTCCTCTTCCAACCAGAATGCAGTGCGGCACAACCTCAGCCTACACAAGTGCTTTGTGCGAGTGGACAGAGGAAAGGGCGCAGTGTGGACAGTGGATGAAACAGAGTACCAGAGGAGGAAAGGACAGAAGTATCACAGGTACAAACAACCCTAACACTCAGAACAGGTACACATGGAAACTTCTCTTTACTCTTTATTCAGGATTCAGGCTCAGTTTCAGTGCTGTCTGTGGGCAGGTATTTGTGTTAAGATGTAGGGAAGATAAGGAGGGTAGGGAAATAATTCAGACTCAAGAGAATCTAATAAAGCATCAATTGTCTTCCCATAGGTATTTAAAATAGGAAGGGTGGCTGTAATGAGAGCATGTTTAGTCAGTGCAGCGTGTGTGTGTGTGTGTGTGTGTGTCACACTAACTGTATGTGTTTTCAGGGACTGTCCCGTGAAGTGGCTCAAGTCCTACTCTCATTACTGCCCAGAGGATTCCTGAACACGTACAGACAGCAGCAATGAGCTGCTCCCTTAGTCCAGAACTGCATGAAGAACTGATGAATCTTTGGAAATGTCAGTTTGTATTTTGTATTATTTTCATATGACATGTTAAACATGGTTTTAAGGTTTGTTACGTAAAGATATTTTGTACACATACCGTACACATTACAGTTTTTGTACTTACTGATTTCTAATTGTCAAAGAAGTTTTGCTAAATAAATGACACTGTCATTTGTGCGTGTTTTGTCTTCAGTCTGAATTGACTCATTTATGAACTGCTAGTCTCCTTCTGGAAACTGTGTATAATTACCATGCAGTACTCCAGAACATGATTAGTAATACTGAAACATAACACTAGTGGAATTAGTAATGTAGTTAGTTCAGCAACACAACAAACTATTATACACAATTTCTTTAAAGTATCAGTCTGTTGATATTCTGTATTCTGGCACTGTCAGAAAAATAAATTCACAATCAATCTACACAGGTGTGTTAATTATAGGTTACCACAATCTGCACAACAGCTATCCCAAGAGGGGGAGCTGCATCCTTTTTTAAGCAGAGCACAGGACTCTCACACAAACAAAATATCACAGTAAAGTAGCATATGTTTATATCAGGAGAAATAAGCAA
The DNA here is from genome assembly GCF_904848185.1 of Acanthopagrus latus. Lineage (NCBI taxonomy): Eukaryota > Metazoa > Chordata > Actinopteri > Spariformes > Sparidae > Acanthopagrus > Acanthopagrus latus. The sequence continues at coordinate 29,343,322 of NC_051045.1, read as the reverse complement.
ATGAAGTCTCCCCGCTCGTTACCTTTGGAATCAGAGTGTATCCAATACATTTCTCTCTGGGGAAGAATCATGTTCCCTGTTACCACCTCGCTGAGACATCCTCACTGCCTCACTGCCCATGTAGTTAATTCAAAACATGGTTTGTCTATTAAAGTGCCTAGTCACCAATTATTCAACATCTAAATTACAAATATAACACTAAGATTCACACATTCAGGTTTTGGCTCCAGTTTTGTTTGCCAACAGGATACATTTCACATGGGGACTTTAATATGTGGTGCTGATTGTTAAGTTTTGCATGCTAAAATAAACTTTTCAACACATTTAGCAACAAACCATGTTTGAAAAATGTGAATCTTTTAATGTTACTTTTGACCAGATTTACAGCAATATTTGTGAACTTGAATTTGTGATATTTCCTTCTCTTATAAAAATATGTCAATGCAAAGTCGAAATAAAAAATATAAATGTAAATCTAAATGTTAAATCTAAATGCAAATATTAAATATAAATGTTTTATCTAAATCTGAATATTAAATGTTAAATCTAAATGCTAAATGTTCAAAATATATATATGTTATATTCAAATCTAAATCTAAATGTAAAATTCACACTGCCTGTAACGAGAAGTACCCAAATGAAAGCTCATTTACACGTAGATGGAGTGATTGCACTGCACTGTTAGTCATGTCTCCTCACCGCGCTCTCGTGTTGCCGGCCAGCATGTCCAGCAACTTAGCTGGAAACATTGGCAGGGCCGTTTTGTCTATAGCTACAGCTTCCACCACAGCACCCGGTAAGCTTTTATTTTTGGTACTTCCGGTGACAGTCAGCATGAATTTGCACATTATAACAAAATATTTGGTTTCACCTGACTTTACATTTATCATGTAGATTTAGATTTAACATTTATATTTAAATAAAATACTTAGATTTAAAATGTATATTTAAATTTTAAAGGAGAATTTATATTTAGATCTAAAGTGTTTTTTTTTTTCGATTTAACATTTAACATTAAGATATACATTTTTATGTAGATTTAACACTGACATTATATTTTTACAAGAGAAGCAAATATCACAAAGTTCACAAATATTGCTGTAAATCTGGTCAAAAGTAACATTTTGCCTTTCTGGCAGTTTAACCTTTTGACAGTTTATGGCTATTTTACATTAGATAATGGCACACATGAACAAGCTGTAGTCAGTGTGTGTGATAAAGAGGCATTAAGCTCACTTACATTGTTTTTAAACATTGTTTCACCTCAGTTCATGTCAGATTCTGTGAAACTCACACTGCAGTGCAGTGAGGAAATACATAACATCTACACTGTCTTTTTAGGGGTATTTTTTCTTCAGTTAGACGGATATTCTGATGTATCATTATTTGATAGGAGGATGGAGAGGACCTCAATCAACATACTACACCAATAAAGTCGTTGCTAAAATGCTTTACATTCATCAGGCACACACCTGAGACACAGCAAGTGTGGAATCAGTGGTGCAATCAAGATGAGCTGCTTGCACTCACCTGAACATCCAGGCTCTGTGGCTGGAGGCAGGGTGAGGTTGGCAGGAAGAGCAGCATGCTCTTGTGGTGTCACCTCTGGTGGCTCTAGGTCCATAAACATAGAGAGAACACACAAGTGCAAATACATTGACTGGATGAGACATGGCACAACATTAGGGGTGGGAATTTATAAGTTTTCATCAATATCAGTGCCATTGTAGATTCTGGCTATCAATCCAATTCCTTATTAATTTTTTCATATTGATTCCTGAGTTGTTCATTGAGTGGCAAAAAAGGAGTTCTACACAGTCTTCTGCACCAAAAGCAACCATTTTATTTTTTCCCAAAATTATGTCTGCACAAGATTGTGAACATGAACATATTCAGCTCAAACATACAACAAAAAACTGTATGCTGCATATTTAATGTCAACATTAATGTCGTCAACTGAGGTCCCAGTGGAGCTTGTCTGACCTGCAGCAATGTTAGCACTTGTATGCTGGCAGTCAAACACATGACATTCTCGGTTCTTAATTCCATGCTGGGTAGACAAATGTTTTAGCATGTTGCTAGTATTTGCACCCTTACACGATATTACAGCTGTAATAATAATAATAATAATAATAATAATAATAATAATAATAATAATAATACATTTAATTTATATAGCACCTTTCAGGGTACCTAAGGACACTTAACAAAGTGAAACAAACACAACAAAGAATAAATGGAGCGCCTGTCAGTCTGCATCGAGGGAATTGCACCGTCCGTATGAACAAACTTGCATCTGGAGGTCCCATCCAACATCGCCACGAGCTGGGGGAGACCACAGCAGCAGAGGAGAGCGACAAAGGAGTCAGGCGGTGAACAACCCTGAGGCTGTGGTGAAGGCAGGACCAACAGAGCAATGATGGACAGCCTGCAGAGTACTGAGTACCTCGGTTTAAAAGTTAGCGCTGCTAGGCTAACAGTTGATCAACAGAGTAAGTCCATGGAGCAATTGTTCAGGTGTGCAGCCTTCAAAGTTAGTAGCACAGCCCCAGAGCTTGTAGGGACAATTTGGCTTTCTTTCTTCAACAGAAAAAAGCAGTTTTGCTACAAACTGAGAAGGGGCGATATTTACGCCAGCGTCCTATCGCATCCGGGTTGATTGCACTGGTAGCTCTGCACTGATTACACATCGCGGGAAATGGCAGGGAAATGAGAGAATCATTAAGAAGAATCGATAACAGCGGAAGCATAAAATTCTGATGGAATTGGTCAGTTGGAACCGGTTCTGAGTTGGAACCAGTTCTCGATTCCCACCCCTAAACAACATATTGTCATTTTCATGTAAGTCAATACATTTTTATCATCACTGACACATTAAACTCACCTGAGTAAACCAGAGCAGCTGAAGAGCATGACTGTCCCTGGTCTGATGATTCAGCTGCAGGTGGTCCCAAATATTTTTACAGTAAATCTAAAATGATATAACAAACAACTGTATCATCAACATGGAGTAAATCATTTCCAGTTTTCAAATGATATTATTATTAAGTTGCCAAGCATTTTAATTTTGACATTCATTTTACATGAATTCACTTTGTCCCATATGTTCACAGCTCTATGAGCATACCTCTCTGTATAAACATAACTCTACTTCCTCAACTATATGCTCAACTTTTTTGATACAATATTCCATCAGTATGCAACTATCTATCTGTCAGTCTGTCTATCTATCTATCAATATATCTATCTATCCATAGCTATAGTCTCTGTTTATCAGTATATAACATATGATTATATTTTGCACCTCTGTCTATAAAGTCCACATGTTGATATCCTCATCTGCATATGAGGCACTGACTCACTCAGCACTTTACTAGTTTGCACTCTGGCTAGATCTTAAACAGTATTTCATGATATTTGAACTCGACAGTAAAGTTAAAACTAATCCAAAACTGAATCTAATCTAATTTTGCTATATGGACAATAATAATAGATTTTTAATGTCATAGCACACATGCACAGTGCTATATACTACATGCACTGCACTGCCTGTATAGCGTTTTACTTGAAAAACAGCCGGTCAGCAGGTCAAGGCCAACCCAGGCCAGCAGTCTGAACCAGTCTTATGAAAGTCTTATTATGACAATGTTGCGGCCGACTGCATGTTAATAACACCAAACCTGGCTGAACAAAGCGGAAAGTCACACACCCTCACTGCTACTTAACGTTAGCTTACTAGTATGATGACATGATGCTACTGCTAGCTAGCATGATTATATCATGAATGCTTGGTGAATGTAAAAAATATATAATCAAAATGGCATACCTTGCTCCTTTGCACAATTCTCCCGCTCTTCTACTCTGCTTAGAAAGTGAGCCCCGGATGGCTTTTGCCTCATTTTCCGGACTGTTGCTGTAACGCACAGCCGACCGACCCACAGCACATCAGTGTGCGCGCTAGCATGTTGTGACCATGATGTGTAACAGCTGCAGGGGCTAAAGGTCAGTATCATCATTTCTTTTACTTACGTTTAATTTATTTTTTTATATCAAGGTATTGTTGGAGGTAGACGGATGGCAAAAACTGTAGAAAAATAAATAGACATCATAATTTTAATTAATTTTAATCAGAATTTTTTTTTTCTCGCTGCATGTTTGGCGCCCCTCACTAGGTGGCGCCCTAGGCAAGCGCCTATGTCGCCTGTTGGCAGCATAGACATTATGGTTGGAAGGACCATAGACACTGAGCCCACCGGAAATGGGGGGTCCCCTCTATACATATATAACTGGTGTACAGGTGCTGCTAATCCTTGCTTCTAATCTGGGATGGAAGCCACTCACAGTATTGCAGCTAAAAATTCCCAGTGGCCTAAGAAGCATTTTCCATTTAAAACTGTTGACATGACATCAACAACTGCAAACAAGGCTCCTTCTATTATGAATATGATGTATTTTGTCTTTCCAGTTTTGTGATTTACTTAATTTTATTTTATTTTATTTTATTTTATTTTATTTTATCTTACTGTTGGATCTCCAGACCACCTGGTGGCGGAATGGAGCAGTAGTGCGCTCAATGTTAACCCTCCCGCCGGTACAACAAGGAAGTAGCGTTTGGTTTGGTTTGTGTTTGTGTTTGTGAAATGAAGTTGGTGTGTGTTTGAGCTGTCAGTGTGTGAGTGCGTGTGTGTGTGTGTGTGTGTGTGTGTGTATATGTGATGATGCTGGCCCCGGTGTACATGACACGGTGAATCAGGTGCTGACGGACCGTAGTAAAATAGCTACTGCTGATAGAGAAGAAGAATGGCAGACGAAGCTTCTTTCCAGTTTTTACATAACGAAGTGGTACAGTACGTTTACAAGTCAGCTGAAAACGGAGAGACGGTAAGAAACACACAGTTAGTCCAAGTTTTCTCCTCTGCAGCTCACCTAAACTGTTCGTTGCCGTCTGTCTTTCATTCAGGAGAATGGGAGAAATATCACCAAGCTGGAGAACATGGGTTTCAGAGTCGGACAAGGGCTAATAGAGAGGTAACAAGCTAACTGCAGCTAACATGTAAAACTCAGAGCCTGTAGTCTGTCTGTACAACACATGAATCACATCCACTGCTCAGGGTTTAACCAGCTGCTGGCTCCTTATGCCTGAAATAGCCTAGTAATGCCTTGGACCTCCATAGACATTTGAGAAAAGGTGAGCAGACACAGAGTTTCATTATTTGATATAATGTGACTGTTTTCTTTGTGAATCTCCTTCAGTTTTTCAGTTAGACAGGTACATTGAAAGGCACAATGCAACATAGGTAATGTCAGAATAAGAACTTATTTCTCACAGTATTATGTGTAATAGTCTACAAAGATGAGGCTATAATTTTTACTTGTTTTGTTCTGCTGCAACAGTCTCGTCTATCTTCTTCCTCGCAAGCCAGCAAGCTTCACTGTTGTCCAAAAACACATCAGTAAACCACATTGTTGCATTGGGGGACATGTTCCTTCATTATCATCACACCATGGTCTGGGTGAATACTTGATTCTGATTGGCTGGAAGGTGTGAATTAACTTTTGATATGGACACCTTCAGAGCTGCACAAATAGTTCCAGTCAGTCAGCCTGTTCTAAATATATGCGCAATAGCCTTTATCTAAAATGAGTGGCATGGGCATCAGCTGACTGCAGACACCTCAACGCTTGAAATAAATGAATTAAAGAACTAATCAACTGATTAAAAGGAAAAATCTCAATAATCTCTTTACCACACAAAGTTTTGTCCCTCAGTGCACCACCCTATGAATACCACAGGGTGGTGCTTGTAACACACAAACTGCAACAAGAAGCTTACACTTAAGTGTAAGGTAACAAGTAATAGATAACTCATGAAAAGGTTAGTAACCCTGTTTGATTTTCAAAAGCTTGGTAAACCGACTTTATGTGCCTTAACTCCCCACTACATCTTTAGACTTTACACTGTAGTGTGTGTGGCTGAGTCTAATGGCTGTATCAAACAAGCCCCCAAAGGGCCCATAAAAGTCACCAGCCATTAGCAATCAGAATCACTCAGAAGATGTTAGGAGGCTGTGCTACAAAGAACATTTGATTCACACAACTTTATAAAATTTCCAAAATTGGTCATTAATTTTGTGGTATGTATTTCTTTGACGTTATCTATCTGACTAGTAGCTGAGATGAATTGTTCAATGAGCTGAGCGGACTAATTTATCTCCCATTGCTAAGTCATATCTAAGGTCCGGCCTGTTTACTGGAGTAGTGAACAATGTTTCCATTACATATGAATCATATTGGATTGTTGTGTCTGATTCAGAGTCAAACGCTCAGGTGTTGCCAGGGAAATGGAGTTACTGTTTGTGAAAAACATTACATTTTGATCGCAAAACACACAAAAGCATATGCAAATTGTCTTTATGTTTTTTCCTTTGGCAAGTGACCATGGTATTAGCAGTATAATGCCCTTTGAGGTGTCTGTAATCAGGAATTAATGGACTTCATGGAGGCGGCTGGATCTGGGCACCGGACGGTTTAGGCCTCCACATCATTGGGCATTATCCCTTACTTGACCTGTACACTGCAAATAATTTTGACTCAATTCCACATAAACCGTCCCACTGCCACAAATACTCACAAGAGTATCAAATGTTGATCAGTCCACCCCTGATAGTCCTCAGCAAATGCACTGTTTCCTCATGTTTGACAAACTTTTATATAAAATTATAGTGACCAACTGTGCCAAGCTTATGAGCATTTAACAGGTATTTCCTCCCTCTAGACTGACAAAGGACACAATACGGTTCAAAGACGAGCTGGACATCATGAAGTTCATCTGTAAAGACTTCTGGACATGTGTGTTCAAAAAGCAAATTGACAACCTTCGAACCAATCACCAGGTAACACTGAGCTCTCTGTCACTGACCGACTGTCATTCACACAGCAGGCTCCCATTAACATAACCTGTCATCAGTCTCCCATTAACATAACATGTCATCAGGATGCGCTGTCAGCCTGCAGTGCTCTACACGCTCAGCCCAGACAAACTGAAATTTTGATTTTGCTTTAAAGGCGATATAACACTTTGTATCTGTGGTTTGTACATATTATTTTTGTTTTTATTCTTGTATTGTCTCCTGTCAGCGGCCTTACTGCTGTGAGCTATGTTGATGTCTTTCATTGCTATTGTCATGTGTTTCAGGGCATCTATGTTCTCCAAGACAACAAGTTCCGATTACTGGGTCAGCTGTCGGCTGGGAAACAATATCTGGACCAAGCCCCGAAGGTGCTCTGTCTTGATTTCATTAGATGTATGACTCTGTAGTGATCTGTTCTACAAGACTGTCTTGCCTCTCAAATAATTTTTATTTTTATGAGGCAGCTGATCCCCGGCCCAGCAACATGGCTCCAGACTCATATTTCCAGTTGTGGGCAAGAGTTTACCTGCACTGGTAAAGAAAATTTAGAAAATGGCTGTTTTTAGTTCCACTGATTTCTACAACTCTCCTTTTTCTGTGATGAAATAAGTGCAACACAAAAAACATTCATGCAGTTTGGTTCAGTAATGAATTTATTATAGGTCCTCTGAAAATGTGACCAAATCTGCTCTTTCAAAAATATACATACAGTAATTCTAATATTTGCTTAAATGTCACTCGGCCATTTTCAACTCACTTAGGTGCTTCTGACAGTCATCCACAAGCTTCTGACAGTCCTCTGGCTGAATTTTAAACTTCTCTTGACAGAATCATTGAAGTGCAGTTGAATTTGATGGCTTCCGGACACAGACGTGTTTCTTCAGCACAGTCCACATGTTCTCATTAAGGTTCAAGTCAGGACTTTGAATCATTCCAAAACCTCATTATTATCCTGATTTAACTATTCCTTTATCACCTCTGATGTGTGTTTTTGATCATTGTCCTGCTGGAACACTCAACTGCACCCAAGAGCCAATCTGCGGCTCCAGCATGTGTGCAGCCATTTTAAGTTCTTTCTGCCTTTATCCTTTCACTTTCTCAGTCTTTTCTCACCTTTTTAAGCTCTTTCTGACCTCTTACTCTACAACTTCTTGGCCTTTTCAGTCTTTTTTCACTTTTTTAAACTCTTTCGGCCCTCTTACTCAAAAGCTTTTTCGCCTTTTCAGGTATCCATCTTTCTGCCTTTTCAACTCCTTCAAACATTTAACTTCATGTTCAGTAATCAATATGTTCAACTTTTTCAACTCTTTCAGCCCTCTTCAACGTTTCTGTCTCTTCATCTTTTTAGAATATTAATCTTTCTGCCTTTTCAACTCCTTCAAACATTCAGCTTCATGTTTAGCTACAGAAACTGTTCAGCTATCAATGTGTTCAAATTTTTAAGCTCCTTCGGCCTTTAACTTTTCAACTTTTTCATCTTTTCGGCAGTACGTTCAGCAGATTTCGCTTCATCCTTCAGCATTCACACTGTATTTTCATAGGAAATACATATTTTTCTAGTGAAGTTTAATGTGTATGACAGAAGCTTTGTCCAATGTCCAAGTCCAAATGAATAATCAGGATATCAGCAGGTTCATCATTTCCTGACTACATCCAATGAGTTATTAAAATTGTCTAGGCAAAGGTTATACTTAAAACTAGGTGATTTATTCAAACTAAAGTCAACACAAAGGGACTAGAAAGATCAGCAGCTTCAGCAATGACAGCAGTGTAGATGTAGTGTTGCTGACAATTTTTGTCTCCAAGTGAGGAATTCACAGTAACCAACAATCAACAATTTTTAGGTAGTTAAAGATCCAATCATCACTAAAGCGTATCATGCAAGAGAGCCAATTAAACCATTACGTTTTACATTTCATTTAGCTGTTTTTTTGTTGTTGTTGTTTTTTTTCTAAATCCTAATGATACCCATCCCCACTGCTGTCCAATCACCTTGTCTTTTTTGTCATATTTACTGTTTTATTGAATTGTATTTTTTCTGCTTCACAGTGAGCATGTTCAGTTTATAGTAAGGATACTAAAAACTAAAAGAAGACAGACTTCATCACAGCTCATCTGTGGAGCTTTCTGTAAAACTGTGCAGTGTCCTGTGGCATTTGGTGTAATGTAGATGACAGACAGTGTCAAGTCGATGTGTCTGGAAGGTTTAAAGAGGATGAAGTCAACCTGTGGCTTCATCTTCAACATGAAATGACAGTTTCAGAGGGAGTTACACTTCATCTGATTCACTGATACACTGGCTGCTGTATTTTTTGCTCCCTGCAGTGTATTCAGTCACACACATTACACACATTAATCAGGATTTGCATAGATGTTTGCTGCTTCTGTCTGGCTTGATCCCGTGGACTGTGCTAAGATATCTGTACTCATCATTTGACACAAATGACTTTCTCTCTGCAGTATTTGACCTTTACATGTGGTCTGGTGAGAGGAGCTCTGTCCAACCTGGGAGTGAAGAGTATTGTGACTGCTGAGGTGTCCACCATGCCAGCATGTAAGACCCACATCACTCATCTGTATCCAGTCATTCTCAAATTGATGTTTCATTTCAGTGTTATGGTACGGCTCAGTTCAGTTCAACTCGACTCGCTCTTTTTTGGTATGTCATTGTCAATAGGTGGATTATACCTGGTACTTAGTTTGTATTACCTCGTTCAATGTTCCTAGAAACCTGTGCTGATATTAAGGCCTAATCCACAGCTACACAGTCATTTCTGGAAACAGGCATCTCCATGCAGACTAGTGGTTTAGCACTGTGGTCATTATTTTGACTGAAGTTAGTGATGTATTAGTAGACTGCTGTGTTAAGAAAGACGCCTTGGGGTTTAAAAAACATTAGAAACACATGTAGGAAGAGAAAAGAGTGAGTTTGGTTGGATTTTAAATAAAAGTTGGACTAACAAATGCTTTCTTTTCTTCCTTCTCCACAGGTAAATTCCAAGTCATGATCCAGAAAGTGTAACAACTAGTAGCATTGGCCAACCTCACTTTGCATTTTGTTTTGCATCCATAAATCCCAGCCATTTGTATTAGTCAAACAAAAATCGGTCAACTTGTTTCTACACTTTGGAGATTGCAGTGATGGGTGTCAAAAGTTTTGTTTAGGCTTCCAATGTCCATGGCTGCATTTTCTTGATAACAGCCTGTAGAGGGAGTGTGTTTCCTGGTGACACAAAGTCATTATGATCATTATGATCTTTCCAAACAACATTAATCCAATCTACTGAAGTAGATTTGATGAGAGGTTCTCAAGAAACACTAAGGGACAAATTAAACAACTGTTGGTGACTACATTTGGGATGTCTCAATCAGAGATTCCCTGGTGAACAGACTGCAGCAAAACAATCTTATCCAAGATCATGTAAAGTGTTGGAGTATTTTAGACAGAGACCCAACAGTGTGGCAATCTGTAAGTGGCTGATCACAGCAGTACCAGCTACTGTGCATGAACACTCGAAGTGAAACATCTCAGAGCACTTTGTTTAAGAAGGCAGAGACAGCAAGACTTTTCCGTCCAGTTTACGTTTCATCCTCACCCAAGTGTTATACTGTATATATCAGAATCATCAATATGCTGAACAGTAGAAGGCACATCAACTTAATTTTCTAAATGTTTAATCATGGTCTCCATCATATCACAAATATTGTCTGCACAGCTGCTGTTGTAATAATGTAACATTAGATCTGTATTATCTAGTGGGGTGATTTTGCAGTTTTATAATGTCTATGTACTTTAATGCCATGTATGATTAGAACATGTCTCAGCCTAACATTACAGATCTGGACATTGCTTCAGTTATTTTCCTTGCCCGCACACTGATGCAAAAATACATGTGTCTGATCATTTTACCAGTATATTGCTCCAATGATTGGATATATCCATATCATAACCATTTTAAATTCAAGAACTTAAATAAAACTACTGAAACTCTAGGGTTTCAAGGGTTTCTTTGACATACATTTTTTTTTTCTGAGATCCACTATTTTTCTTGATATCTGACACTGACGGTGTTATTTTTGATATCACAACACAGCAGTCGTGGAAATTGAAGGACGATTGAAGATGACTGAATACAATAATTGCAAAAACTGTCTTAAGAATACATGATCAATTAGTTATTACTCCCGCTGAACAAACTAAAAAAACAAGCAGCCCAGACTTCATTATACTGAGATCCATGTGAAGTGAGGGTGGGTTTATCCTCTAACAAAGATGTTTGTATACGAACGCATCAAATATGAGTTTGATATTAATTTTGTGATTGAGAAGTCATTTGGATGAGCGTATCTTGAGAACATATCAATCAATCCAGTTCTGACCATGTATATTTTGAACTGGCACTGCACTAGTTTATATGAAGTTTCTTCTGAGGAAATGACTGTGGGAATGAGTATTCACATTATGCAAGTGCTTTGGCACCATCTGGTGGTAAACTGCACCAAGTCATTTTGAATTGATGCCAGTATGTATGTAGTATGTAAACATTGATAAATATGTTGAATTATCATTACTTAGAAGTGTTGTTCCGACATTACTAGTTGTTCTATGACCTTTAGAGCGTAATGCTTGTATGTTCAACTGATTCATATAAAAATATGGACCATATACATGTAGACCACAAACTAATAGAAACATTAAAATGACTATATGTGGAGCAGCTGAGCAGATTAGATAATACAGCTCCAGTCCTTAACAAATTTGGTGGGAAAAGGTTTTACCTGTCAGAGGGAGTTCACCTGGAGGATACAGTCCTCAGACATGCAAAATGTGCTTAATAAATGAATGATTGAAGCCTGTGATCACACTGCCCCCCAAAGGAAAAAGATTCCGTAGCACTGACATAAAGTATCTAACTCTGTGTTATCTGTCTGCCTGTCTATCTATGGGCTGCAGTCCTGTTGAAGCATGGTAATGTCAAAACTGTACAATATTGAAAATTATTCTGTTGTATTTAAGTTGTTTGTATCCATCTGGGCTTCATTTTTAATCAGTTGCTGTATATTCATGTGTGACATCAACCTCTGGATGCTTCACATTCAGACAGTTCAGCATCTCGCTGTGGTTCATTTTTATTTTATTGAATTATTTTTTTAAATCATCAAAGTATGTTTGGTCAATTCACCATTGAAAAAAATAGATTACATAAACATGCTGCTAGGATACATGTCTGTTTATATTATATACAATTATACACACAAATATATGTAGTGTTTATCAATAAAATAACATCACGTATTATGTCTTTACAGATGACGCCTCCTGTATGTTCTACTAAGCTGCAACCCCTCAGCTAAACCACACGGTGGTATTTGAAGTAGGAAGTAGGTGGTCTAGCTACCCTCGCTCTGGTATTGCTGTTATAAAACCTCTTTTAACTTCTTCGAGTACTTGTCAAGGTAACTAGGGCCTGCAACATTATGTCATGACTTTGAATTAAAATGAAGCTTAGCATTAGTTTATACAGGACATGGAAGACGTACGCCCCAGCTGACAACCTGCCGATTCCATTATGGTTACCAGTCAGTCTCACACTAATCACAGCTATTCTCGCCATAAGTCAGTCCATTTAAATATGGCTCCCTCCTCACTCATAACCTCTCCCAATCAAAAGCTGCCACACAGTGATGTTGCTGGAAAACTTGATATCAGGCTATGAAAGCCATATGGTGCTACTGATCATTGTTTCTTTACTTACCATCTCCATGCTCCTCGTGCCTCATCTTGTGGCGGATGATAGGTCAGTCATTGAGGTCAACTACTTTTTCAGTTTTTGTTGTTGCAAACCTTCAAGATCATCAAAGAGGACGGACTGCCGATGCCCCACTGTTAGTGCCTCTGCTACAGCTAACTTTAGCACCCCGGCTACAAACAGCCAGTCATCAATAATATGCCAGCCACCAACATGAAGACCAGGTCCTCTTGCAGCGAGATGAATTTACATCTCCCAAGTTCTGGAAAACCACTCTAACTGCATTCCACAAAACGCAACTGTAGGCCTATATGCCGTAACAATTAGTTGATCAACTGGCAGCATGGTCTATTGTCAGATATGATCTTCAGTGTTTATTTGATTGTTGATAAAAATGAACCGACTTAAATTCACTAGGGCTCTGATGGAGCATGCAGTCTGCAAAGTAACTTGTATCTAAAGTCATCAAATAATAACGGGAGTGAAAGTAAAATATTTGCCTTCCAGTTTAGTGGAGAAGTAGCAGAAGATGGGAATTCTGAGCTATAGTAGTAGCTCAGAATTTAACTTAAATAGTTGTACTGGGTTACAGTCTTTCACTGGCAATGGGAATTGCATATTGTTCATATCCGGTAGTTTAGACCTCTCAAACAATGGATCAACTTCATGATCTTTTCACTTTACATTAAGGATGTCAATTTCATTTAAGCTTTTGTTCAGTGCTGCATGATAATTGGAACTGCATATCTTCTGCAATGATTGTGCAGAAACATCTCCCTCAGTTTTTACTAATGTCTCTCCCTTATGGTTTTGGGGGAATCTACAGAGTCCAGTGGTGCAGGAGTGATCCGGAGTAGGCATAATAATGTGCTAACTCCACTACATGAGAGACTTGGTGTTGGTAGTAGTTACTAGTATATTTGAAAAACAATGCCGCCTTACACATGTATTTACAGACACATAACACATTAACATTTTGAGTTCCACAAATATCCTCAAGTGTACCAGTATATGTATATGCACATCAGATAATTAGTAACATTAAAATAAGGAACCAACGTATATAAGTAGGCAATCCCTTGACACTGTGTTATAGTTTTCAACTGCCTGTTTACTATAACATAGTAGAATTCCTGAAATTCAGTTATGGCTTTTGGTTTTGGTGTGCCACCCCAAGAGTTTCAGTGGCCCCATCGCCACCCCTATAAAAAAATTCTTGCAGCACTACTGCCATGGTGATGCTATTTCACTCCTTGGTGCAGCATTCTCTGTATTTGTCTTGCTTATTCCCTATGGTTTGTGCTTTCATTTTTCACTATTTAAATCCTGGGAAATGCAGCTTTCCCTCAAAATTTGTAGCAGGTACAGTATGTAGCCTGCTCAGGAACACCTCCATTCACCTCTTCAACAGCCTTAAAGAGCAACCAAGAAGTGCTGAATTCAGCTGAATTCAGCACAGAGCAGATGAAGCAAGAAAGGAAGTCAGACACCGAAACAACATTAAAACATCTGGTTACGGTAATTCAGAAAATGTTTTCTTGTTGCAATTTTATTCAAGCAAGTTCTTCTAATCCTTCATCTGGGAACATTAACCTTTTGTCTGTTTATTGTTTTGTTTAAAACACAAACATGTATAAATGGAATTGCACCTGTTGTGAATTTACTGAAGGACACTGCAGCATCCGCAGTTCTGCGAATCCTGAGAGAAGTTAGGCAGTCCAGATGACTCCTGACTCACTGCGACCTGCTCACAATCCGCCAAATGCTGCAGGTGACTCATCACATCAGTTATTTGTAAAAATCCAACTATAATTCACTTTTAAAGTCAAAGAAGTGTTAAATGACAGATGCATCAAGACCTCTGTGCTACATACACACACACCAGCAGCTCTAGGGACAGTAGTGCTTTGAGCTAATTGCTAACATCAGCATGCCAAAATGCTCACATGGTAATGTATATTCTTTAGCAGGTAATATTTTCCATGTTTTCCATGATATTAGCATGTGATTAAGCTAACATTTGCCATATAGCAAACAAGGAAGTACAAATTGTCAGCAGGTGGATATAACATTCTAGCTCAAAGCACCAAGTGCAGTATCAGAGCCCAGTGTGTGGCTGTTGTTATGAGGTGAACAATGACATTGAGTTGATTTATCTTGTTTTTAATTATTACCTTGATTGGTGTTCCCTGATGTTTGTGTGTTCTTCCTTGCATGTTTATATGAGTGTTTATATTGCTGGGTTGTCCAGTGGATGTTCTCTGGTCACCTCAGTGTTAACTGTAAGTCTACCAATAACTAAAACTTAACAAGCAATTTTAATGCCTAATAAACACCTAAATGCTTATTATAGGATTTCAAATTTGTTTGGCAAATTATTCTGCAACTTTGCTCTTTATTGTGCACATACAACATGTTTACATGCTTCCGTGGTGGAACTCAGTCAGTAAATCATGATTTTCCTCTTTCTAAGTCACACTGCAGGCACTTAAAGGTTCAGGAGGAATAACAAATATCTAGTAACCTATACAATTATATTTTTTTTGCTTCGCTTGTGCTAGTAATGTGGCAGAAGGATGACTTGATTCCTTTGGAGATTTGGACATGGCTAAATGATACAATTGGTATGGAATAACAATATCACAATAATATAATATAATGCCCTAGACACAAACCCCCAGTTATAGTGGAATTCCTGTCTTTATGAAGTAAAGTATGGTCTGCCAGCTATCCTTGTCACCCTGTAAGTGTTAAGTCCTGGGGAATCAAACCCTGGCGACACACCTTTCTTGTTAAAGGGGAAAAAGTTGAAAAGCTGTCTGTCCTGTGCCTCCAGTGAGACTGAGGCACTGTTAACCTTCATCTTGCAGGGGTATGGGCTCTCAAAAATCACCCTGAACACCCTGTCCTGCAGATAATCCAGTCGAATAGTTCGGTACTTGGATGGCACATTTGTGTCCACCTGTGGTCCAAACTGCTGCATGACCAGCACCCCATCTGAGTCCACCTTAATTTCATAGAAAGTCATATTCCTGTAAGTGAAAAAGCCCACGTAAGGAGCTGGGTTGAGCGGTGGTCTAAGAGTTCGTTTAGCATCCCTGAAAGCATTCTCCACTGCAGGGATAAGATAATTGTATGCCTGGCTCGCAAGGTCCTGGTCTGCAGGACGAACCCCAGCCATCAGGATGACCAGTCCCAGTTTGAGCCTTGGCACCAGGGTGAGGGTGGCTGCGTAACCGTCCAGGTCCCCGTCCTTCCTCACCACATCATAGCCAAACTTCTGGTTGATCTCCCACGGTGTGCCAGTGGAGTTGGCGAAGTAGCTGCTGTGGCATCGGAAAACCGGGGTCAGCATGGTGTTGAGGGTGTCCTGGCGGAGCAGAGTCCAGCCGTAACCCCCCAGAAGAGCCATCATGAGCTTAGCCATGTCAGCTGCAGTGGAATACATCTGGCCTGCAGGTCGGTACCAGCCGAGGTCGTAAAGGGGAGCTGGCTGACCATTGCTGTATACACCCACAGCCATCTGCTTCTGAATAGCGGGAGTTAGGTTGAAACCAGTGTCCTCCATGCTGAGCCGCTGAAGAATGTTGTCAGATACCCAGCTCTCAAAGTCTGAGCCAGTCACCTTCTGGGCCAAGATGTTGGCCAGTAAGGAAAAAGCAACATTGCTGTAGTGGCATCTGAAGAAAAGAGAGCAATATGTCACAGATGTTCGCAAGTGCACACTGGATACAAAATACCAAAAGTTCTGTGAAAAGACATCAGTGGCCTCTTTCCCTTCAGACCATTGGAACACATGGATTGTCTAAAGAAGAGCTGCCCAAAGTTGGGCCCACGTGCCAAAAAACGGTGTTTTGAAAGAAATGATTCATGTTTTAGACAGTTTGTGAGTAGCCGACAACCCCCTCTCTATACAGTCCATTCATTTTTCATAATATGAGCACAGTGGGCTTAATGGCACTAAGCAGGAGGTCAATCAGTTCATGTAACTCGGTATCCTTTTACGATGGAAGCCATGAGAGGTGAGAAAGGAAAAAGATTTAAATTAAAATTGCTATTATCTTGGCACAAAAACGTTTTCACCTCCTCTTAAGCAAGCAACAGCAACACAGGAAGGAAACAGAGTCTTACTTGGTGCCTGGATCTGCCACCAGGACATCATCCCGTAGCAAATTAAGGGCTGCCTTTGTATCGCCACTCCAGAGGAGATTAGTGGATCTTAATCTTCTGGGTAATCCTGTAAAAATATTAGAAAACCTTAGTAAGTAAATATGGTGAATAAATCTGCGGCTGCTCATGAATTTTTAGATGAAAACAGTATGAGCACCACTGCCTTGTTTCGGAAGATGTTGATCTGGCTATCATGTGCATTTGTTTTGGACGGGCAAAAGAGAGATGCAATGTTTGTTTTTTTTTTATTTGCATGACACATGAGGTAATAATTAATTTGTGGCCTTGTAAGATTTATAACTTATAACTCCGATAATGAACAAAGAGAACATTGTTTCAGTAAGATTCAGATTCAGCTGCTCAGAAAAAGTAATTTTGCTGAATAAGCTAAAGTTATCAATGTTCCTTAGTAATGTTACAGGAATCTGATCAAGTGACAGAAACAGCTTCTCTTCTTCTCTTCTTCTCAAAGTCCTCAAAGATGGTCCGAATGTATCCCTCTCTTCTTCTGATAAGCTCCACCTGCGTCAGCACTGAAACAATACTATGCATAGAACTTGAAAGCACATAGCAAATAAGCCATGGCTTATAAACAGCCTTTCATATCTCTTAATAATGAGGCAAGCTAAGACTATTAACTATTAACTCACACAGTGCTAATATCTGCTTTTCATGCAGTCTGATACAGCAGCCCAAAACTCAACGACCCTATTAGCCTCTCTCGTGGTCTTCCTCTGACCACCCCAGGGTCACTCATCCTCCAGAGACGTTTTTCATTGCTGGAGTGTGTTCGGACTCATTGGGTTGTAGCTTGTTTTAATCAGTTAAATGATTTTATGAAGACACATAATTTTTCTGGAAAATATCAACATGGTTTTGGTTCTGTAGACACCTTTACTATTAGTGCTTTTAGCTATTAGTAGATTACTATATTCTTCAAGTTTTAGACGGCTGTGTCTCTGGACCAATACAACTCTTTTAACTGTATTTTATATATCAAGCTATGGATGACTAACAATTTTCTGCATCTTAATCAGGACAAAACTGAAGTCTGGGGCAGCGGGTCAGATGCCGCTTTTTTGCAGAGGTATAATTTTTATTGTTCTCATTGTGTGAAGAACTTTGTGTTACTTTGAAGTACGAAAAGCAGTGGTGTCGTGTTCCCTGGAGAAGTGGGTATACTCTCAATTTTTGCCTTTTTTTAACACAGCCAAGAAAAACGCCCTGTTTTAGAAACAGTGACACGCAAGACTACTCTATTTAGTTTACCCAAAACTCCGTCAGTAGTATTTGCTCACTGTCACATAATCTCTGCTGCTTGATCTTAGGGAGGAAGGATTAAGAAATTACTAAACCAATACTGGCCCACAGTCCAGTGAGAGACAACTATGCATTTTGTGTGAACTATTCCTTATTCCTTAGCTCTCCTTTGTCCTGACTCCTGGACCTCCCTTCCTCATAAACATCCTTCATAAAGAACTCAATGTTAATTTTCCTGAACATGGAAGTGTTGAAATATTTGATGTAAACTTAGAACAAACCTCTACAGCCTTGATTTTGATTAGGAAAGATTAATTTCTTGTGTTGTTCTTTTATCTGCTTTTTATTGATTATTCTACATATATTTTGTTGTTCTAATCTGTTTTAACTAATCTTTCATCCTAGCCTTTCTTGTACTCTATATCATTTTATTCCTCTTATTATTTAATATTTTAATAGTTTTATTGCATTTCATTGTCTTCCTTTCTACTCTTTTCAAGTTTCTGAGAGCAGTAACAGGGATGAGTTGATGTAGAAGATTTTCTTTGAAAAGTTTTTAAGCTCCAACAAATAGCTTTAAGTTATGTAAATGAACATCTATTTCTTGTATGAATTATTTCTGTAATATACACTGAGAG